>NW_019154087.1:63817579-63827579 GCF_002288905.1 Enhydra lutris kenyoni
TCATCTCAAATGGCAAAATTTCATTTCTTTTGATGGCTGCATAGTATTCCATTGTATATATATACCACATCTTCTTTGTCCATTCATCTGTTGATGGACATCTAGGTTCTTTCCATAGTTTGGCTATTGTGGACATTGCTGCTGTAAACATTCAGGTGCACGTGCCCCTTCGGATCACTACATTTGTATCTTTAGGGTAAATATCTAGTAGTGTGATTACTGGGTTGTAGGGTAGCTCTATTTTCAACTTTTTGAGAAATCTCCATGCTGTTTTCCAGAGTGTTTGCACGAGCTTGGATTCCCACCAACAGTGTAGGAGGGTTCCCCTTTCTCTACATCCTCGCCAGCATCTGTCATTTCCTGACTTGTTAATTTTAGCCATACTGACTGGTGTGAGGTAGTATCTCATTGTGGTTTTGATTTGTATTTCCCTGATGCCAAGTGATGTGGAGCACTTTTTCATGTGTCTGTTGGCCATCTGAATGTCTTCTTTGCAGAAATGTCTGTTCATGTCCTCTGTCCATTTCTTGATTGGATTATTCTTTGGGTGTTGAGTTTGCTAAGCTCTTTATAGATTTTGGATACTAGCCCTTTATCTGATGTGTCATTTGCAAATATCTTCTCCCATTCTGTCAGTTGTCTTTTGGTTTTGTTAACTGTTTCCTTTGCTGTGCAAAAGCTTTTGATCTTGATGAAGTCCCAATCGTTCATTTTTGCCTTTGCTTCCCTTGCCTTTGGCGATGTTCCTAAGAAGAAGTTGCTGCAGTTGAGGTCGAAGAGGTTGCTGCCTGTGTTCTTCTCAAGGATTTTGATGGATTCCTTTCTCACATTGAGGTCCTTCATGCATTTTGAGTCTGTTTTCGTGTGTGGTGTAAGGAAATGGTCCAATTTCATTTTTCTGCATGTGGCTGTCCAGTTTTCCCAATATCATTTGTTGAAGAGACTGTCTTTTTTCCATTGGACATTCTTTCCTGCTTTGTCAAAGATTAGTTGATCATAGAGTTGAGGGTCTATTTTTGGGCTCTCTATTCTGTTCCGTTGATCTATGTGTCTGTTTTTGTCCCAGTACCATACTGTCTTGATGATGACAGCTTTGGAGTAGAGCTTGAAGTCTGGAATTGTGATGCCACCAACTTTGGGTTTCTAAGTGTGTTACTTTTAGTATTGTAATTTCTTTAACAATTTTTGAACTTGATATAAATGGAATCATAAAGTGTGTGTTTAGATCTGGCATTATTCAACATTATTTTTGTGAAGTTTGTTCAGTTTGTTACATTTTCCTATTTTATTTTCAGTGCTGTATGCCATACTTTACATGAATAGATGATAGTTTTTCATAGTCTCTCTACTGTTGATAGGTTTCCAGTTTTTAATTGTAATGAATAGTGTGATTTTGACAATTTACAAGTCCTTGGTGTACATGCTTATGCGTTTCTGTAGGGTACACTTACTTGACTGTAAAGTATTTATCTTTTCAATTTTAATAGATATTGCTGTAGTGTCTTCCAAAGATGTGTATCAATATCAAAATGTAGCTATTTCCATAAAAAATTGTCATAAAAAATTGACAAATACTTTTTATTTTAGTAGTTGTGTAGAGGTAACCTCATTGTGTTCTTATTTGGATTTTATTTACAGATGAAGCTGTGTATTTTTTCTCCTGCTTGTTATATTTTTTTTAAAGTTTTTTTTTTTTGTTTGTTTTTTTTTTGTTTTTGCGATACCTGTTTGTCTCTTACCTAGTTCCTTATTGGTTACCTGTTTTTTTCTTTATTGATTTGTGGATGATATTGACCTATTTGATAGATTTGCAGATTTTTTTGATATGAATATTTTAACTACTTTCTTCCCTGTCAGTACCTTGCCTATTTACTTTTTAAAAACTTCTTAAATAAACATTATTAAAATATAGTTTGTATATAATAAAACATTCCTTTTAGATATATACTTCAATGAGTTTTGACAGGTGTATATACTTGTATACTTGTATATATATACTTGTATATACTGTCATAGTCAAGTCACAGAAAATTTCTGTCATCTCAGAGAATTCCCTTGTGATTCACTGTGGTCAGCTCCTCTTCACATACATACACCCAACCTCTACAACTGCTCATCTGGTTTTTGTTATTGGAGATGGTTTTATATACTCTACAACTTTGTATAAGAGTTATATAGTAGGTTCTGTAATGTCTGGATTCTTTTGGTCACCGTATAGTTTTTGATATTCATCCACCTTGTGTATATCACTCATTTGTTTATTTTTATTACCAAATAGTATAACTTTATCCATTCATGGATAGGTGGATATTAGATCATTTCCAGTGTCTGCCTCTTAAAGCACTACGGGAATTTTCATGCAACATAGTTTTGTGAAAATGTTTTCTTCATTTTGAGGAAATACATAGGAGTGGAATTGCTAGGTGGTATTGTAAGTATATTTTTAAACTTGAAAGAAACTGCCAAACTGTTTTCTAAAGTAGTTGTGGATTTTGCACTCTAACCAGCTGGATACCATTTGTTGCACATTTTTGCCAATATTTGATACTGTCTGCCTTTTAAATTTTGCCCTTCTACTGGGTATATAGTGATAGTTTATTGTGGTCTTTATTTGAATTTCCCTGTTGACTAAGCATCTTCTCATGTACTTATTAGTCATTTGTATATCTTTTGTGAAGTGTCTGTTCAAATCCCTTGCCCTTATTTTAAATTGGCTTCTTTGCCTTATTAATTCATGAGAGTTCTTCATATGTCTTTTAGGAAAATTATTAGCTAGATGTATGGTGAATATTTTGTCCCATCTTAGGGCTTATCTTTTCAATTGCTAAATAGTATCTTTTAAAGACAAGATTTTATAAATTTTGGTATAGTTTAATATATCAGATTCTTTATGGTTATGAATTTCTTTTATGGATCTTTTTATGTCTAAGAATTTCAGTGTGAGAATTTTCTGCCTACCCCAAGGTCATAAGATTTTCTGCTATATTTTCTTCTAGAAGTGTTACAGTGTTTATATCTAGATCTTCAGTTCATTTTGAATTAAACATTTTGTTTATGGTGTGAAGGTTAGATAAGTTTCTTTCTTTCTTTCTTTCTTTTTTTTTTCTGTGAGTGGTAAGATATTTTAGTTCAGTTGTCAAAAAATTATTCCTTCTTGATTAAACAACTTAAACTCTTCTTAGTTTCACATTTTATAACATTATACAAACAATTAAATTCTACAGTTTTCTTTTTCTTAGGTAAAACTGTTTTGTCATTAATTATTTTCTTTTTGTATAAGTATACATATGTTTGAGAATCAGCTTGTCAATATCCATAAGAAAGGTGAAATTTTAATTTTTTATTTATTTTTGTTTTTCATTATTTTTTAAGTAGGCTCCATGCCCAGTGTGGAGCCCAACACAGAGCTTGAACTTACAACCCTGAGATCAGGACCCGAGTTGAAATCAAGATTCAAATGCTTAACTGGCGGAGCCACGCAGTCACCCCAAGGCTTTTAATCTTTTATTTAAGATTGTGTTGAATCTATAAAATCAGTTTGAAGAGAGAAGGTGTTTTGACAATATGGAGTTTTAAAATCTATAAACATTGTCTCTTTCTCCACTTACTTAGTTTTCTTTAATTTTTTTAGCAATGTTTTATAAAAGTTTCATTGTACTTTATTTTATATTTTAATGCTATTGTAAATAGTGTTGTTTTCATTTTCCAGTTCGTTATTGTCGGTATGTAGACATGTAATTTTTATTATATTGACCTTATATCCAAGAAACCTGTCAACTTAGAAGTCTTATAATTTTTCCAGAACCTTTAGGAGTATTACATACATGAATGTCTCTACAAATAAATATGTTATTCCTTCTGTTCCAAACTATCTTTTTATTTCTTTTCTTTTTTTTAAGGATTATTTATTTATTTATTTGACAGAGAGAGAGAGAGAGATCACAAGTAGGCAGAGAGGCAGGCAGAGGGAGAGGTGGAAGCAGGCTTCCTGCCAAGCAGAGAGCCTGATGCGGTGCTTGATCCCAGGACTCTGAGATCATGGCCTGAGCTGAAGCAAGAGTCTTAACCCACTGAGTCACCCAGGCACCCTATTTCTTTTCTTTATCTCTTTTGGAACTGGTTAGGACCCTGTTACAGTATTGAGTGGAAGTCAAGAGAAAGGAGACATACTTGTTTTATCCACAATTTTAACTGAATGATCTTCATAGATGTGCTTCCTGAGGTTTAAAAAGTCTCTATTACTAGTTTGGGGAGTGTCTTTTTGTTTGTTTTTTTAAAAATCACGAAATGCTTCTGGGTGTTGTAAAATGCTTTAAAAAAACTATTGAGATTATATGTTTTTCTCCTTTTTTTGTTGTATGATGACTTATACTGATTGATATTCAAATATTAAATCAACCTTGCATTCCATGGATAAACTCTTCTTCATCATGATGTATACTTTATTTTGTGTATAGCTGAATGCTAATGTTTTGTTATGGATTTTGTGTTTATTTACACAAATTAATTTTTAGTTTTCTATTCCTGTAATACAAATTGCATTGTATTCCTTAGCGTCTACCATATGAAAAGAGTTTAAGATTTTTATTTCTTCCTTAAATATTTAATATTTTATAATATATAAATGTATACATGTAAAATGCATACATGCAAAGCTATACATTTTTCTTTGAATTTGTCTCACCCAGTTGCCACAAATTTTTGTAATTTTGCTTGTGATTTTTATCTTTGATCCATAAGCTATTTGGAGTTGAAATGCTTAATTTTCAATCATTTTGGAACTTTTTAGATTTTTTTTAAAGATTTTATATATTTATTTGACAGAGAGAGGGAACACAAGCAGGGGGAGTGGGAGAGGGAGAAGCAGCCTTCCCACCGAGCGGGGAGCCCCATGTAGGGCTCAATCCCAGGACCCTGGGATCATGACCTGAGCCCAAGGCAGACGCTTAACAACTGAGTCACTGGGGTGCCCCTAGAAATTTTTTTTATCCTATGTATTCTGCTGAAGAATCAAGAGGACCTGTATTTGTATTTCTATCTTTCTCAATAACTTCTTCTCTAGTAGTTTGTCCTTCAAGTTTCTAACTTACCTTCTCAATAGACACCATTAAATTTGTTTCATATACAAAGGCTATAGGAGAAATATATTTCCTAAGTCTTGAAAATGTCTCAAGGATAGATGGGGAATAGCATAAAATCTGAGGGTGTCTGGAATATAGGATACATAGGAAGGCATAAAGATAATATACCACACTGCTGAATTATAAAAGGACACATGGTCTTAGCTAGTAAAATTTGGTCCTAATTGTTCATTATTTGTTGTTCATATATATGTTGTTCATATTTTGTCCTAATTGTTCACATACTTTTTAAGGTGTAGGGTATATAAATGTATCTGTGAAATGTCAAATTCTTGAAGTAATTCTGGGACTGTGAGAAAGCAGTTATAAGATTATTTCAAGAACTGAACTGTAAACTAATGATGATGTTTTAGGGCAGTGGTAAGAGTGATAAGTGGTAAGAGGTAAATGAGTTTTGTTGAAATGAAATGATGAGATATGAAGAGAAGGAAAATTGAGAAGTCACAAATGACAGAAGTATAATAGCATGTTTGGGATAAAGTTGGTAATTATATTTTTGTATATTTTGAGTTTTAGGTGCTTATTGGATAATTGGAGATTATCCTACAGGTAGACATATGGCCTGAGAGTTCAGGGAAACAGCTAGGGCAGATATGAAAAATTTAAAAGATAGATCTAAATTAATAATAGGAGGTGATGTGTGAGTAAATGATAATGCCAAGGAACATTTGGCAAAACTTTAAGGAAATGCCAGCATTTCATAATGAGGAATAGTAAAGGACAAAGTTTGACCATAAAGAAGTAAGCGATGACAAGAGGATACTAGAGGAATCTGCTTCATTTTAAATTCATTCCTCTGAGCTTTCACGTAAAGGACAAATAATAAAGTTTGGTAGAGATATAACATCTGGAGGGAAAGACCAAATATGATACTGTTTTATGTATTCATTTACATTTAAAGAGCTGGAATAGTCACTTGAATTATAAATGGCCGGTCTAAATTGTTTCTGTCTTCAGTTGTCACTTTATCTGCAAGTAAGTGAATTTCTTTTAAGATGTAGGTTAGTCTTATATTTATTAATTCTGTGGTAGTGTCTTAAATTTCTTAAGTAATAATCAAATATATTCGAGCTGTTAGTTCCCAAGATTCCTACTTCTTTTCTTTTTAGAGTCTGATATTTTTGTTAAGTTTCAAATATTTTTGTGGTCATTATTATGATGTCATCTAGTTTATGTGTTACTTAAAATAGGAAAACAGAAAAGTTGATGTGAAGTAAAACTGAGTGAAAATATTAGACTTGGCCCTTGATTTTATTGATAGATGATTAGGATTTCTTGGGGTCCCTCCACTCAATGTTTGGCCACAAGCACATACACATACACATATTGCAAATATATACTCCATCAATTATGTAACATGCATTTGATCTTGGAGCAAATATTCTTCATCTCTTGTTCACTTTGAATGATAGGTCTTACAAAGAATATACTATTGGTTTTTAATAAGAACATGTTCAAATTACAATTTAAAGATATTTTAAAAAATAGATACAAGTTCATTATATCTTTACAAAACATTCTTGTTTGGTTTCCTTTTATCATGTTTTAAGGTCAGAATGTGACTCTAATGTTCCACAATGAGACAGAGATTGATAATCGGGAAAGAATAGCCCTTTAATGTGATTTATATCTATAGATTTTATGTCAGATATGAAAAGTTGCTGTTTAAATTGTAAAGGAGGATCCATTAAAGAACACTTTAAGCCATTTTACTATTTAGCTTACTTTGGACTCTTCTGTTTAGAATTATGCCTTTTCAATCAAAGTTTAATGACTTACCAAATGTTTACAAAGTAAATTTGATAGTTAAATTTGTGTAATATTAATAAAGAAAAAATGGGCTATTCAATAATTTTTTTTTGCTATTTTTAGTCCTGTTTAATATGAATGTATACGGTGTTGGGGCAATATGGAATCCAGTAATTTTCTAATTTTCATCAGTAATTTTAATTTCCTCTTACCCGGTGAGGTTAGACAAGACAGATTATGGATATAGTAGAGAATGTTGAAGGTATAAAAATTCTTCCTGAGTGCCTTTCCCTGAGTCAGTTTGTCACTGTGGGTGTGATTATTATCCTTCTTGGTATAGAACATTCTTCCTCTAAGTCACTTTGCCTGGAGTGCTTTGTAGCCCCCTTCATGCCACATTACTTGGTAATGTGGACCCCTGAATCTTCATATGATTGGCTTCTTCCAATTATTTAGGTCTGCTTAAAAACCACTTTTGAGTGTGTCTTATGAATGACTTCAGAGTAATAAATTCTTGTGGGATTGTTATGCTGAGGGTAGTAGATCACTAAATCTCAGTCAGTTCAGTTAATGAGGGATATAAAAATAATTTTAAAGTTTTGGTTGGTTCATTTCCCATTAGAAAGAATTTCCTGGTGTGTTGTAAGTTTTTTCCCATATTTTTATAGTATTAATAGATGTTTCTTTTTTCCTATCCAAGTCACTGTGTGCCCAGTATTCAGCAGACAAACGAGAAGATGAGAAGATGTGTGATCATCTGATAAGAGCAGCTAAATATCGGGACCATGTGACAGCAACTCAACTAATCCAGAAAATTATCAACATTCTCACAGACAAGCATGGAGCCTGGGGAAATTCTGCAGTGAGGTAAAGGGAAACTTTTAGGATTTGGGCACTGATTTTCTACAGAAGGCTTTGGTTTAGATAAATAGCCCTGAGTATGATCAAGGCCAGATGAAGAACAGAGTAATTTAATTTTGTACTTTATCTTCTATCATGAATGAGGGGTAGAAGAAGGGGGTAGGAGAAAATTAGTGTGGGTACAGTTAGGGATCTTTATCCATGTTTTAGTTCCCTCAACTACTACTTCTTTTTTTTTTTTTTTTTTAATTTTATTTATTTATTTGACACAGATCACAAGTAGGCAGAGAGGCAGGCAGAGAGAGAGGAGGAAGCAGGCTCCCTGCTGAGCAGAGAGCCCAATGTGGGGTTCCATCCCAGGACTCTGGGATCATGACCTGAGCCAAAGGCAGAGGCTTTAACCCACTGAGCCACCCAGGCGCCTACCCTCAACTACTTCTAAAGGAATATTTGTTCATATTCTTTTCGAAGTTAACTTTTAAGGGAAATAGTTAATATAAGCTATTTTATTAGCTAAACTTATATCTGAATTTGCACAAATACAATATTTAAAGAAAACCTTCCCTATTTTGCACTTCTGAGTTTACAACACATAAAACATTTGAAAACATTACTATGTGTTCTTTTGAACTGCCTTGCAAATTGTAAGACTATGATAATAAAAATGGTTAAATGCCTTCTTTAAAATTTTATTAATTAATCTTCCTCCTCTTTAGATTCTCAAAGTGAACATCCTGTGCTTTATTTTAATTTCTAGAAATAAATTACCTTCTAAAGGAACTTGGACAAATTAGAAAAGTTAGTTTTCTTAGAATATTCTATGCTACAAATCTTTGAAACATGTTTGGGGACACCTGGCTGGCTCAGTTGGTTGAGCACCCCATTCTTGATTTCAGCTCAAGTCACAATCTCAGGGTCATGAGTTTGGGCCCAGCATCAGGCTCCCTGCTCAGTGGGGTGTCTGCTTTAGATTCTCTCTCTCCCCCTCCCCCATTGCCCCTCCACACCCAACTCACTCACTCTCTCTCTCAAAAAAATAAATCTTAAAGTATTTGACTCATTTAAGTAATGTTGATGAAAATTTTTTTAATCCTACATTTCTACATAACTTTTTCTACAAGACAACAAAAAATGAAAATAGTAAATTGTATATCATGTATAGGTGTAACTGGTTTCCACTTGTGTTTTATGTATCTTATGTGTCTAACACACTAAGTCTAGCTTTAGAAATTTTCCAGTAAATAGAAAATATTTTTAATTTTTTTAAGTCGAACTTTAAACTAAGTAGAAATCTGCTTGTTATGGGATATTTTTGTTTTGAGTGCCACTGTTCACTAATATAAAATAGCTATATCTTGTGCTTTTTATGAAGAATACTTAAAATGAATTACATGTCTGGACATAACGTTTTTGGTGTTTAGAAGAAGGAATTCAGGTCAGGACTTGAGGGCAAGAGGACTGAATAAAGGCAGGAATGGTATTTGTTTAATTCTATTCCAGTGATCTCAGCTCAAGAGCATCATGGAAATGACATGAATTACTGGCTCAGAGGTTTGGGTGCCTTATCTTACAACATGTAAAAGCCTATGGGTGTGTGTTTGGGGCGGCGTGCAGAGGTCGCAGGGCTGGGGTGCTGCTGAGGGTTTACAGTTTCAAGATACCTTAATGTAACAGATTTGATGTAGTCCTTTTATAATTAGGCACTGAATAAATTAGGATATGACTTTGACATACAGTGCTTATCACATATTGGGAACTCTAAAATGTGTTAATATGTTTAAAAGTATTTTTTCTTCTTAAATGGAGTTTTATGATTTTAAAATTGAAAACTCTTAGGTAACTTAGGCCAAATGTTGTAATTATGCCAAGTCGGTATTTTATAGGATCAAAATTTTTCTAATTATGTCTTTATTCTTGTAGAGCATATACCTGTGCTATCAACATGAAAGCATTGTTTTTCTGCAGTGATTTTGGTGCAATAAAGTATCTTGGAGAACTAAATGGACTGTGAAATGTATTTGTGTAAAAGTAATTAGTGTTTCTGTAATAGAGTTGTTCAAAGGTATCGACTCATTTTATATAGCAAAAAAAAATTCTGAAATTTTAATATTTCAGAAAACCCACATAAGAAAACATTTTTTACTTTTTACCTCCCAAATGGAAGCAGCTGTCAAACTGTTAGCTTTTAAATGTGTACATTTTTAATTAAAAGCAGCAACAAAAGACTTCTCATCAAAAGGAAAATTAGT
>NW_019154087.1:63832579-63855755 GCF_002288905.1 Enhydra lutris kenyoni
GGTTTCATGGGAAGAGTACTACCCAGTGTGATACCTGTATTTCTATTCTTGACTCTGTCACTAACTGGTCATGTGACAATGAACAAGTTAAACTAACAAAATCTTAATTTCATACATATTCATTTATTCCAGGCTGATTATCTGTGGGAAGAAGGCAATAGTCTGTTTTTGCATAGAGCCTGAGGTTTAAAGATTTTATTTATTTATTTGACAGACAGAGATCACAAGTAGGCAGAGAGGCAGGCAGAGAGAGAGAGAGGGGGGAGAAGCAGGCTCCCTGCTGAGCAGAGAGCCTGACACGGGGCTCTATCCCAGGATGCTGGGATCATGACCTGAGCCGAAGGCAGAGGCTTTAACCCACTCAGCCACCTAGGCGCCCCGAGCCTGAGGTTTAAAGAAGGGAGATATTAACACAAATTATTGCAAATATGGGGAATATTACTATAAAACTAAGTTCATTGGATGTTAAGATCCTCTTCAGTTCTGAGCCTTTATTTTCTAAAAGTTTATTCAAGAATCAGAAAAGAATTATCTAGATCTTCATATGTTGATATCTGTATCCACATACGCTATATTGATTTTCCTATTTTTTTTTAAGATTTTATTTATTTATTTGACAGCACAAGTAGTCAGAGAGGCAGTCAGAGAGAGAGGGGAAAGCAGGCTCTCCGCTGAGCAGAGATCCCGATGCAGGACTCCATCCCAGGACCCTGGGATCCTGACCTGAGCCGAAGGCAGAGGCTTTAACCCACTGAGCCATCCAGGTGCCATTGATTTTCCTTTTTTTATTTTTTGAACTAAAAACCCTAAGATCAAGAGTTGTATGTAACAACTGAGTCAGCTAGGTGCCCCACATATGCTGCATTTATAACTTTATATTTCATTTATTAAGTTTAATATTTAGTATTTATATGACTATTATGATAAAAGTTAATAATAGCTAATACTTATTGAGCAATTAACTGAGCCAATTATTGTGCTAAGTGTTTTATAAAGATTATTTCATCTTATCTTAAAAATACACAAATGAGATAGATAGTATTAATTGACCCCATTTTACAAATGAAGAAACTAGAGCTTAAAAGTTTTGTTATGTGAGGGGTACCTCAGTGGCTCAGTCAGTTGAGCACCTGACTCTTGGTTTTGGTTCAAGTCAGGATCTCAGGGTCTTGAGATCTAGCCCTATGGGAGGAGTCAGCTTGAGATTCTTTCTCTCACGTGTTCAATCTCATATAAATATAAATATAAAATATATATATATTTTTAAATATATTAAGTATATATATAATTTTTTTAATTGTCATGGGAACAAAATCCAAGGGCCAGTAAATGGAGGGGTTACTTTTGAACTCAGTTTTATTCAGAGTTCCTATTATAACCATTATGCAACTTCTTAATATTAGTAATTAGTGTTACTTTTTTGAGTACTTACTATCTGTCACACACTGGCTGAATCCTTTATATACATTTCACTGGATCCTCACTACAACCCTGGGAGGTAACTGCTGTTAACTTCTGGTTTACCTTGGAATAAATGAAGGCTTAGAGATGTTCATGGTTTTTCAAGTAATAAAGCCTGTTTTTTTATACTTTATAATTTGCTACTTCAGCTGTGGTTAGCAGTGAAAGGTTATATCTGTGGTTGACTTTTTGTTTCCAGAAACATAAGGTATCAGTCTTATTCTTTTGAAAATTTTATTTTTTTCTTTTCCTGTTCTATCTACCTTTTACTTACCTTTTAAAGTTTTACTTATTTATCTTGCTTGTATCTAAACTTTTTATACAAAATCAAACCACCACTCAGTATCATTTTTTACAAATACTGTTCTTAATCTGAACCCCACTGTATAAAATATGTAAAAAGGGTACCATGTTAGTTGATATCTAGAGCTCATGGGTTTCTTACTACTGTTCAAGGCCTCATGATGTGAAAATCATTCAGCCTACTTACAGAAATGATCTCAAATGGCAGCTTGTTAGAATAAAATCAAAGTGGGACCAAACCTCCTAAACCATAATCTGGGACTCTTTCTAGTATTTTATCTCATTCCCTATAACTCTGACCATCTGATATTGGATTAGTTTGCTTAAATGTGTAATGAATTTTTGGTAAATAATACACACCAATATTCAAATGTTACTTACAGGTGAAAGTGATGCTTGATTGGACCTGGGTCAAAACCTTGCAGCATGGGGCACCTGGGTGGCTCAGTCAGTTAAACCTCTGCCTTCAGCTCAGGTCATAATCCTAGGGTCCCGGGATTGAGACCCACGTTGGGCTCCTTGCTCAGTGGGAAATCTGCTTCTCCCTCTGCCCCTACCCTCCACTTGTGTGCATGCTCTCTCTCTCTCAAATAAATAAATTATTTAAAATAAAAAAAAAAACTTCCCAACATAAACAGCTATAAATATTATTAAAATAATTTGGAGATTTTATTTATTTATTGGAGAGAGAGAGAAAGTGCAACTTAGGGGAGGAGCAGAAGGAGAAGGGGGAGGGAATCCCCAGCAGACTTTGCACTGAACCCTGGGCTGGATCTCACAACCCTGAGATCATGATCTGAACAGAAATTAAGAGTCAGATGCTTAACTGACTGAGCCACCCAGATAGGTGCCTCTTTATTAGAATAAATTAAGAACAGATTCTATATTACATATAATATTGCATTAATACTTAATGTTTCCGAGTAATGTTATATAAGAAAATATCTTTGTTTTTAAGAGATGCTGTAGTTAACAGTGAAAGTGTCATGTTATCTATCTGTAACTCTCAAGTGGCTCAGCAAAACTATATATGGTGGGGGGAGAGATATTGAGAAAGGAAGCATGATAAGGCAAATGTAGGAAACTATAAACAAGGTGGGAAGTTTAAAGGCCATGTTAAGTTTTTTATTGTGTTTTTGGTGACTTTTCCTTAAGTTTATGACTTCTGCTGGGGAAAATACTGAGAGAAATACTGAGAAAATACTGAAAGATTTCCTCTTGTTTTTTGTTTCTTATGTTGTTTCTCTCTAGCTGAAGACCATTGAGAATTAAAGCTTGATGTTAAAATTCCTGGATAAACAATGATTTAATTTTACTCCAAATTAGACATTTTGGTTGTATATTCAGAAGTAGAAATTCCTTTACTTTAAATTTAAGGTTTAATGAATTCTTACCACATGCTTCCTGTGTCTTAAAAAGCAATACTTAGGTTGATATGTTACGTATTTTTCTTGAAAATACGTGGTATAGTCTTATACACAGGTATTCACCTCTGTAAGGTATGGTAGAATATATCTGATCTGTGCCTTTCCTCATTTATGAATGAGGAAACAGTTGTGACAGGTTAAATAATTTGTTGAAGATTGTATAACTGATCTCTGACAAAGCCAAGACTCAAAATCTTGTTCTCCTGGCTCCCACTTCATTTGGAGTATGATTGACTGTATTACTTTAAGGAACTCATTCAGTTAATTCATTGTCAGTAATCCAAGTGTCTTTTCTTTCTTTTATCCTTACTTTCTTCTTTTCTTCCCTTTATTGATGCATTTCTAATTAAGTCTTCAAAATAGATTAATTAGGGAACAAATATTTATTAAACCTGTTTTGTGCCAGGCATTATGCTAATTGCTGAGGATAAATCAATGAAAAAACAGATGTGGATACCTTCCTCATAGAGCTTAGAATTCAACAGATTGTTGCTTCACTATGAGTATGGCCTGGGATCTTCCTTTTATTTCCTGGCTCTTATTTCCTGGTATCATGCCAAAGAAATCCTGTTGTATCTTATATTTAGAATGTTGTTACTTATCTCTAATTCTAGTTACAAAGATAATTTGGAAAATTTCAGAGGTTTTTTTTTTTAAATATGGCGTATTTATTACTCCCCCAAATTAAAAAGAATAAATTATATCTTTAGAATAATAAACTTATGATATACTTAAAATTGCTTTCAATTAAAATTTTAAAAGGACTGTGGGCAAAAATAGTGAGGGGTTGGTAAAAGGGTACAAACTTTCAGGTTTGAGGGTCTAAATAAGGTCTGAGGGCCTAATGTAAAACATGGTGGCTATAGTTAATACCACGGCATTATATAATTGAAATTTACTAAGATGGTAGGCCTTAAATGCGTGCGCATGCACACACGCACACAAGTGGGGTCATGGATGTGTCAACTAACTGGATTAGGGGAGAGACAAAGTATATGTATTATGAAATCACCACGGTGTATATTTTAAATATCTTACAATTTTATTTTTCAGTTAAGCCTCAGTAGAGATGAAATTTTAAAAAGTAACTTCTAACATTATAAAAACATCATGAACATTATATCTAACATTATGAAGAAATGACAAAATGTACATTTTCTTAGTTTTACATTACTTTATTAACAATTATAGTACATTAGTAAGTATATATTTCTGCAAAAGCAGAATGCATCTTAGTCAGCAGAAAATATATTCCATTGAAAAAGAGTTAGAAATTTCATTGCCCGTGGGCATCCCCTTGTTGATGTTTGCCACAAATTGGATCCTCTAGTCCAGTGGTTTTCAGTTCTGCCAATTAAAATCACCATGGAGCATTTTTATTTTTATTTTTTATTTATTTATTATTTTTTAAAGATTTTATTTATTTATTTGACAGACAGAGATCACAAGTAGGCAGAGAGGCAGGCAGGGAGAGAGAGGAAGGGAAGCAGGTTCCCCGCTGAGCAGATGTGGGGCTCGATCCCAGGACCCTGGGATCATGACCTGAGCCGAAGGCAGAGGCTTCAACCCACTGAGCCACCCAGGCGCCCCACCATGGAGCATTTTTAAAAATACTGATGTCTAGTCCTCTGCTGCATAGGCTCTGATTTAATTGGTCTGGAGTAGGGCTTGGGCATTGGTATTTTAAAGTAGCTTTCCACATTTTCTAGTGTTGCTAATTGTAAAAATCATTTTTTTAAATAGTCAAAGGGGGGATTTTTCTCCAGTTGTTTTTCTCTAAATGCAGTGAGCATTCCTAGAACTTGATGTTGGAAAGGCATTATAATGCCTTTATATTTTTCAGATTTCACAGTAATTTTATACTTCGTTCATATCTTCAACTTTTTCACTATCTAGGACATTATATATATTACTAATTTTCCTGTATACTTTTTTCAGATATCTTTGCTAATCAACAATTTATAGTGATTCTCTGCTGGCAGTTGGCTGTGCTCAGGCATTCATTTGGGACCCTACCTTACCCATGTTTATTTATCTCCTCCCCAACATGAAGACTCAAACCTAGCTTTTCTTGCTTGCTATCTGTCCCTCTCTGTTTTTGTCTCTCTCTCTCTCTCTTATTTTTCTTGAAGACTTATGCCTTCATGATTAGCTAATAGAATAGAGGTCCTTTCTATATTTTTAAAATGATTTCTTTGATTTTCTCATGCAAAGTAAGGATAGTACTGGTCTTACATGTCTTTTCAGGCTATTTGGAGAATAAATGTGCTGAGTAAGCATTTTTATGTACTTATGTAGGCACCTGACTGACTTTTTAAAGTGAATTAACCACCTTAGGAATATAAATTGCTACTAAATGTTAAGTACTACTGTTGCTAATTGTGAAGTACTACTTTCAGAACCCAGCTTAATATTTTGCAATATATGGTTTTGTTCTCTAATTCTATAATGAATTTCCTTTGGTTGTATCTAAAACACTGAAGAATACCTAGTAGAAAGAAAAGATCCCTGAATGAAGATGTTCCAGAGTATATACACTCTTAAATCTTAGGTACTTTTGAAAATTTAAAGGCATTAATATGTGGAAAGACACAGCAGTGGCACATACTAAGTGCTAAGTAATTGTTAGCCATTTATTTGTACTAAAAGAAATACAGAAAGGGTAAACCAGGAACTTAATCGGATTGATTACCTGCAGCACGTTAATAAGAAATGGGTTAGAAAAAAGTAAGGGAATAGGAACATAATTAGGAGGGATGGATAGGGACTGATGTTTCTCTGACTATACCTTTTCATACTTTTTTGGCTCTTAAAATGCTACTAATCTTCCATGTACCAAAAACATATGATGTGGGAGGAATCCAAAATTTAACTGTGCTGCAAATGAATAACATAACCACACTAATGGGTGTGGAGGAATGTAAAAGAATGAAGCTAAGTCATTTTGGGAAATGGTACTGTGACTATATCCAGTAACGCTAAAGACAAAAGGAATTATACACAAATATTTTACTCTAGTTAAGAAATTTGTTTGTTTTAGGGGCGCCTGGGTGGTGCAGTGGATTAAGCCTCTGCCTTTGGCTCAGGTCATGGTCTCAGGCTCCTGGGATCAAGCCCCACATTGGGCTCTCTGCTCAGAGGGGAGACTGCTTCCCCCCGTCTCTCTTTGCCTGCCTCTCTGCCTACTTGTGATCTCTGTCAAGTGAATAAATAAAATCTTAAAAAAAAAAGAAGAAATTTGTTTGTTTTAGCAATATTGAAGCTCCTTGTATGTATAGTAGGATTCATCAAATAAGTAAATATAGTTTGGATGATGAGAGAAATCTCTTCCTGTTAGAGAAAGAAGTTACAAAGTTGGAAAGAGGAAAGTCTAGAATGTATCCTGTGGTGATGAATTGAATCAAACTTGTTACATATATACACAAAGATGAACAGAAACAGAAATATACATGTGTGGGTATGTCCAAGTTAGCATACATACTAGCAAATATGCCACTCACTAATAAAAGAAACAATGTCTTGGAGAAATGGTTGATTTCAGAGCTGAGAAAGGGAACTTAGAAGATCTTGGAATATCTTATTGTGCTAGAAGGTAAGGAGGTAAAAACATCATAAAAAATGGGTAGAAGCATGTTGAAAGGACATAAGAGGCCCAATTTGAAACTTCAGATAGCTAAATTTGACAATTTGAACAATACTGTTGATAGGAATAGATTAAAATCCATAGAATAAAATTATTTGTGAGTATATAGTCAAGTAATTAAATAAATTTTTCAAATAAGTGACAACACTTCCTTAAAGTAGAATTCCAATTATTAAATATAAAAAATTAATGTAGATAAATGACCTTTTTGTAAGCACCTTAGTAATATTGTTATAGGCAAGAATTAAAAATAGATACTAAAATTTAGATGAAGGAATAATGAAAGAGGATAATATCATAGTCTCAAAAGTATCTCTTCACAAAATACTTATTAATTACAAGGAAGAAATCGATTAACTTTATTGTGGAGAAGCCTGACATACACCTTATTAACCAAATGATCAAAGTCAACATCACCAGTGATGAGACTTATTGACATCATATACCACTTAATATGGTGCACTGAGAACACAATAGCACTTCCATAGCCTTCTTGACAAAAATGCAAAACCTCCATCTAATCAAGAGAAAATCTCAGACAATTTGAGGGAATAGTGCACAAAATAAATAACCAGTAATCATCCAAAATATACAGGTCATGAAACACAAGGAAAGACTAAGAAATTTTCTAGATTTGAGGAATCTAAAGAGATACAACTACTAAATGCACTTTGGGATTCTGGACTAGATCCTGGACCAAAAAAGGGGCAATTTGTTGGACATTTGAGAAAACTCAAATACAATTCAAATGAAGTCTGTAGTTAATAGGATTATATCACTGTTAATTATTAAATTTAGATAATTATAATGTGGTTATATAAGATAACAGTAAGAGAAGCTGAGTGTGTAAAGCAACTCTAATATTTTTGTAAAATTTATTTTAAATCTAAAATTTTTAAATAAAAATCAAATTGTTAATGCTTAAGACTTTTAGTCTTAGAACTCAGAGACCCCACTTCCCTCCAATTTAGACAATTCTTAAAAACTATTTTGCCAGATTACAGTAAAATAGAAGTACTCTAAGACTGCGGGCTGTGCAGTCAGTTGAGAATCACTGTGATGACTATTTTCTTAGTACATAACATTGGAATATGAACCTGGCTTAAAATCTCTTCATAAGTTTTTTTTTTTACCCACCCATCCAGCCATATCGCTCCCCATTCCTCCCTTTGATACTTTCCTGCCAGTATATATCCACTTATAAACTCTGACTTTTGCTTTATACTCTTTCAATGGTCCCATGGCTTAGAGACAAAAAGGAAGAATGAGTGTATCTCATCTCCAAGCCATTGCATATTCTTTTTCCCTCCCTAGTTTAGCTGTCCTGCCACATCTCCTATAATAGTTTCTGTTTTCCACTTTATAATACTTATGACATACAGTAATCACTTGACAAATCATCCCCTATTCCTAACCTGTAAATGTCAGAAGGAAAAGTATTATATGCATTTTTGTTTATTAAGATTTGCTGAGAATATTGCCTTAAATATTTTACTTACTTAATAAATATCTGTTGAAAGAATGAGATAAATGAATGGAAGAGTAAGTATAGATTTCAAAGTTTAAACATATGATAAAAATAGAAAGGAACTAGAAAATCAAGACTGAGATTTGAAATTTATTTTTTGTAATATTGTCTCTTTTTGTGGGACCTAGGGCACAAGCGTAATTAAAAACAAAACAAAAGAAACAGTGAATGCTTTATGCACGACATACGACTTGTCTGGTCCCAGCTTGTGTTTGTTATGACCCAAGATCTACTTGAGGTCTCTTGATACCACTCTCTCTGTCTGCTTAGCCTAGGGAGTACTTTATTTTGGGATCATGTGAGTTTTCTTTCGAAGTTCACAAAGGAACCCCTAAAGCTATTGGCACATCCTGTAGTTTGGACTTTACTAAGACTCATAGATATCATTGAGCTGCCTTTCTTATGTTCTCCCACATCTGAAGAGTTCATCATTTTCATCATTATCAGGAGGTTTTACTACAAGCATAATTATGTAGAGCCTTATTGTTGGGAACAAAGGACTGCACTGATTGTAGAGCCTGTATTATTTTCTCATTGCTGATGTAGTAAGTTACCACAAATGTAGTGGCTTGAATAAGTGTTGTTTTGGAAATTCTGAAGTCAGGAGGGGCTATGTTCCTTCTGGAGAATCCTTTATTTTATTATTATTATTTTTTTATAGTTTCTAGAGGATACCTGCATTCCTTGGTTCATGGCCCTTTCCTCCATCTTCAAAACCAGTAGCACAACATCTTAGAATTTCTCTTTGACTCTGCTTCTGTTGTCAGTCTTCTTCCCTCTGCTCCTATCATCACATTGCCTTCTCTCACTCTAACCCTCTTGCCTCCCTCTTGTAAGGACTTTGTGATTACAGTAGTCTGCTGGGATAATCCAGGATAATCTATCTCTAGATCTTTAATCACATCTACAAAGTCCCTTTTACCATGTAAGGCAATATAGTCACAGTTCAGTGGTTAGTATGTGGACATCTTTGTGGGGAGGGGCTTATTCGACTTAGTATCATAGTGCCCATCCTCTTAATCCTGTCTCTGAGATGATACATTAATAAAAGCTAGTGATTACTTAAGGTAGACATGAGTTTGGATCTCTTTACTTACTAGGTATGTGATATGGGCAGAGCACTTGGTTTGTAGTTATGTTTCAGTACTAGTTAGCCTTTCAGGCCTCCATTTTCCTTATATTTTCCTTTAATGAGCAAAATAGGGATGGTATTTCACAGGATTAAATATCAGATGTTGGGGCGCCTGGGTGGCTCAGTGGGTTAAGCCTCTGGTTTTGGGTCAGGTCATGATCCCAGGGTTGTGGGATTGAGCCCTGTATCAGGCTCAGAGCCTGCTTCTCGTTCTCCCTTGGCTGCTCCCCTATTTGCTGCTCTCTCTCTCTCAAATAAATAAAATCTCTTAGAAAAATTAATAAAAAATAAATATCAAATGTTAAATATGAGCCGCTTTGCCTGGTCTTGGACACAGAAAAAAAATGATAATTATAAACATAAAAAATAGAATATAAAAGAATAAGGCCTTGTTTACTTTTTTTGTTTTTAAAGATTTTATTTATTTATTTGACAGACAGAGATCACAGGTAGGCAGAGAGGCAGGCAGAAAGAGAGAGAGAAGAGGAAGCAGGAGCTGAGCAGATAGCCCAATGCAGGGCTCCATCCCAGGACCCTGAGATCATGACCTGAACCCAAGGCAAAGGCTTTAACCCACTGAGCCACTCAGGTGCTCCACCCTTGTTTACTTTTATGGAAGTGTGATTGATATACAATAAATTCCACATATCTTAAAGTGTACAGGTTTTTTTTTAAAGATTTTATTTATTTATTTGACAGACAGAGATCACAAGTAGGCAGAGAGGCAGGCAGAGAGGGGGGGGGAAGCAGGCTCCCTGCTGAGCAGAGAGCCCGATGCGGGCCTTGATTCCAGGACCCTGGGATCATGACCTGAGCCGGCGCCAGAGGCTTTAACCCACTGAGCCACCCAGGTGCCTAAGGTGTACAGTTTTATATGTGGACATATTTATATCCTTGAAACTAACACCATAATTAAGAGATTTCCTCCTGCCCTTTGTGATCCCTTTTTCCCTCTCCCTGCCTCCAGCCAACCACTGATCTGCTCTCTCTTTAGATTAGCCTGCATTTTCTAGAACTGACTCTATCTAGTTTATATTCCTTTTTTTTTTCTAGCTTTACTCAACGTGATTATGTTGAGATTCATCCATTGCGGTTGTATATTTCTGTCGCTCATTTCTTTTTATTCCTGAGTAGTATTTGGTTATATGGATATACCGCAATTTGTTTTACCTGTTTGACTTGTTGCACATTTTCTGTCTCCAGTTTTTGGGTCTTACAAATAAAGCTGTTATGAACGTTCATGTTGAAGTCTTTATGTGGGTATGTGCTATCTTTTCTCTTGAGTGAATATCTACCAGTGGAATAACTGTTATCATACCATAGGTTTATTTTAGTGTATTTTTTAAAGAAACTGCTAAATTGTTTGGTTATGCCATTTTACATTGCCACCAGCAGTGTATTAGAGTTCCAGTTCCTTTACATCCTCAGACAACACTGGTAATCTGTTTTTAATTTTAGGCAGTCTATTGAAAGTGTACGGGTATTTATGATTTTAATTTGCATTTCCCTAATAGCTAATAATATTGAGCATATTTTCATGTGCTAATTAGTATTTCATGTAGGTATATATCTTCTTTGGTGAAATGTTCATATCGACCATTTAAAAAGTAGGTTATCTTTTATTATTAAATTATAAGTGTTCTTTATATATTGAGGATATAAATACATAAGTATTTGCTTTACACGTGTTTTCTTCCAGTCTGTGGCTTGCCTTTTCATTTTCATGCAAGCATCTTTTGGAAGGAGTTTTTAACTTTAGTGAAGCTATGACTTTTTAAATTATGTTTTTATGTGTGGATCGTGCTTTTGGTATCATATTTTAAAAATCTTTGCCTAACTTAGGCTCACAAAGATTTTTTTTAATTTTTCTCCTAGAAATTTTATAGCTTTGCGTATTACCTTTACATCCAAGAACGATTTAGAACTAATTTTTGTATATGATAGAAGGCATGGATTGAAGATCATATTTTTCATATGAATATCCAATAGTTCTAGCACCACTTATTAAAAAAACAATCCTTTATCCACTGAGTAACCTTTTGCACCTTTATCTAAATTCTGTTATCCATATATACATGGGTTTATTTCTGGACTTTTTCTTCTGTCTTTTTGATCTCCAGCTATCTTCCTGTGAGGATCACATGGTCTTGATTACTGTAGCTTTGAAATAAGTTTTGAGGTCAGGTTTTATTAGACTTCCAACTTTATTCCTTTTTCAGAGTTGTTTTGGATAGTCTAGGTCTTCGGAATTTACAAATGTATTTTAGAATTAACTTGTCACTTTCTATACAGAAGCCGTCTGGGATTTTGATTGGATTTTATTGATAACTTTGGGGAGATTGACATCATAATTATATTGAGTCTACCAACCGATGAAAAAGAAATATCTCTACATTTATTTAGGTCTTCTGTAATTTCTCTCAGCTATCTTTTGTAGCTGTCAATGCACACATTTTACACTCCATTTTGGATTTATTTATTTGGGTTTCATATTTTCTTGATCCTATTGAAATCAAATGTTATTTTTAATTTCTGATTGTTACTAGTGTATGGAAATATAGTTTCTTTTTGTATGTTGATCTTGTATCCCACAATTTTGCTCAACTCAGTTATTCTGGTAGATCTTTTTGTACCTTCTATCTGATTTTATATATAGACAGTTTTGCTGTCTGCAAAAAAGACAGTTTATTTCTTTTCTAATCTAGATTTTTTGAGGTTTTTGTTTTTTTGTTCTCTTGCCTAATTATCTAGCATAATGTTGCATAGAAGTGATGACATCTATAAATTGATGTCTTGATCCTGATTTTAGGGGCAGGGGAGACATTTAGTTCTTTATTATTAAATATAATGTTTCTGTAGGTTTTTCATGGATGCCTTTTATCAGATTGAGGAATCATGGCTAGGTATTGTCAGATGCTTGTTCTATGTCTATTGAGATAATTGTGTGGTTTTTCTTTGTTTGTTTCTTAATTTATTATTAAGAAATAATATGTTCTATTTTGGATGTTAAATCTTGCATTCTGAGGATGAACTTCTCTTGGTCATGATGTATTATTTTTATATATGATTGAATTATGATTTGGTGTAACTCTCCATTTAGAATTTTTGCTCTGTGTTCATGAAAGATACAGGTCTGTAGTTTTCTTGGAATGCCTTTGTCATGTTTTGTATCAGGATACTAGCTTCATAAAATGAGTGGGAAGTCTTTCTTCCTCATCAAAATCAGAGTAATTCATGTAAAATGGATATTTCTTCCTTGAATATTTTAAAGTGTTTGGCAGTAGAGCCAGGCAGTAGAGCCTAGAATTTTTCTGTTTTTAAACTACAAATTCACTTTCTCACTTATGAAAGTTATTCAAATTAGTGCCATGTAGTTGTTTATAATACTTATTCTTTATATGTTTGCAAGGTATGTAGTAATGTTGCCTCTCTCATTCTTGACACTGGCAATTTGTGTCTCCTCTCTCTTTTTGCTTGATGGATTTTTATTTTTTGTCTTACAGTCTTTGATTTTCATTGTGATTTTTAATTATTTCCTTTCTTCTCCTTTGGGTTAAATTTGTTCTTTAAAATTTTTTTTTCCTTTTCTCTTTTTTTAGGATTTATTTCAGAGAGAGAGAGGACAGTGCATGAGCTCATGTGCATGTGCAAGGGTGAGGGGCAGAGTGAGACTAAGAGAGAGACTCTCAAGCAGACTCTGCTGAGCTCAGAACCTGAGGCTTGGCTTGATCCCAGAACCTTGAGATCATGATCTGAGCTGAAATCAGTTGTCAGATGCTCAACTGACTGAGACACCCAGGCATCTCTGCTCTTGTTTTTCTTAAGGTCACCGATTTTAGGCTTTTCTTCTAATATAGGCACTTAGGCACTAAGGTGCAGCTTTAGTATTCTACACATTTCGATTAGTGGTATTTTTGTTTTTCTTCTGTTCAAATGTTTTCTACCTCTCTTTTGATTTCCTCCTTTGACACAGGGATATTGAGAAAGGTGTTATTTAGTTTGTGAATATTTCGATTGTTTTTTAATTATTTCTGATTTAACTCCATTCAGAAAACATACTTTGTATGATGTGAATCCTGTCTAATTTGTTGATATTTGTTTTATGGCCCAGAATATTGTGTCTTGGTGAATGTTTCAAGTATGCTTGAAAAGGATGTATATTATGCTGTCATTGGCTGTAGTATTTTATAAGTGTCAATTAGGTCAAGTTGGTTGATAGTGTTGTTCAAGTCTTATATAATCTTACTGATTTTCTGTCTATTTGTCCTATCAATTATTAAGAGAAGGATATTGAACCTTTTCTCATTTTTGTTCTTTCTCTGGCCTTGGGTCGTTTCTTCACATGCTTGTGATAATTAGATCTCTGCAGAGTACTTGAGGGCAACCTCCTTTACATCTCTTGTGTCCTTTCTCTGTGCGGCTCTCTCCTTTTCAGTACTCTGTCCTATGAGCTTTTAGTTCTTCTGTTTCTTGAACTCAGAATCCACTGGACTTTGCTTAGGTTCCCCTCCAGTGCTTTGGCTAGAAGCTCTCAAGACTGTGAGCTAGGGAAATTATAGGACTCACCTTGTTTGTTTCCTACCTTTTAGGGATCTCCGTCTTTTATTGTCTGATGTCTAGTGTCATGAAAACTATCATTTTGTTTATCTAGTATTTTTGGTTGTTTTATTTTATAGGGTAAATTGTCATTACTCTATCTTGGCCAGAGTGGAGGGTCTTTCCTTATTTATTTTAGGATAAATTGTTGATTGCTAGGTCTTTGATACTGATATGATAGAAATTCAAAGCTGAGTACACCATAATATTATCAAGGAGTTGAGAAACAAACAGGAAAATAGATAAGTATAAATAACTATAATATATTATAAATAATGTTTAAATTCTGGTTTAAATTTAAATTTAAATTCAAAATGATGTGATAAAACTAAGGAGTAATCAATTTTGTCTAAATTTATGGGAGAAACAGTTACATTTAAATTGGATTTTGAAAGATGAGTGAATTTTGCCATGGGATAAAGGAGTACTTTGGTATATGCTTTTCATTATGTGATTGCTGACCCAACCAATTAGATTTCTTCTTTACGGCCTGCATGAAGTTATGAGGAAACCACTGAATACCTTTATTTCAAACTATTTTATGGATCTTTTACACATTCATGGTAGGAGTGCAAATGGTATTACCACTTTGAAGAACTATTTGTCATCTTCTTATAAAGTGGCTATGTAACCCAAGAACCCTACTCTTAGATATTGACTCAAGTAAAATCGAAATGTAGTTAACAGGAAAAAAAACAACCCTATTCCGAATGTTTTTATAGCAGATAAGGATATCTATGATATGTTCGTACAGTGGACTGTTGCTCAGCAATAAAAAAGAATAAATTACTGGTACATTCAACAACATGGATAAATCTTAAATGCATCACACTGAAAAAAGCTAGACTCAAAATTTTTATTTGTATGAAATTTTGGAATAGGCAAACTGTAGAGGTAAAAATCAGACCTGGGATTTGTTGAGGTTGACTGTTAGAGGTGGAAAGAGCATTTTTTATGTGTGCTTATGTGTGTAACAAAACTGTTCTTGATTGTGTTGGTGATTACACAACTCTGTAGATGCATTAATGTAACAGATTCTTATTCTTAGAAAGCTGATTAGAAGATTGACCCTTGAATGGCATATGGGAATTGGAATGACATATAGTTTTTTATACAAATATAAAACTTTCTCCAAATGTAAGAGTGGCTCACTGTGCCTAGAATATAGAAACAATGCAGTTTATGCTAAACATCACGTTTCCTGCAGAGAGTCTGGAATTATGGCCCATGGTAGGTAGAGGATGCCTTAGTGACCAGTCCCAAATAAAAGCCTTAGGAACCAACTCTCTAATGAGCTTCCCTAGACAAACATTTCACACATGTTCTTTTAGTTCATTGCGGGAGGAATTAAACACATCCTGAGAGGACTTTTGGAAATGTGTGCCTGATTTACTCCAGACTTCACATAACATGTCTTTTCTCTTTGTTGGTTTTCTTTGCATCCTTTTTTTTTTTTTTTTTTTAAATAAGAAATGGTAGTCGTGAGGATGATTATCTACTGAATTCTCTGAGTTCTCCTAGTGAATCAGTGAATCTAAAAGTAGTCTTACTGATCCTGACACAATTGCATTTATTTATCAAAACTCATCATGCCTCCAAAAAAGCCTTACATAATGTTTTAATTATTTTTATTTTTTTTCTAAGATTTTATTTATTTATTTGACAGAGATAACAAGTAGGCAGAGAAGCAGGCAGAGGGGGAGAGGGGTAAGCAGGCTCCCTGCCAAGCAGAGAGCCCGATGTGGGACTCGATCCCATGACCCTGAGATCATGACCTGAGCCGAAGGCAGAGGCTTAACCCACTAGAGCCACCCAATCGCCCTGTTTTAATTATTTTTAAAAGAAAAAGAACCAGAAGTTGTTAGGCTTCTTAAAGTTATAATCTTTTCATGATTACAAGAAAACTATCTCATTAAATAATTTTGGTATAGAAGTACAATCATGGCTTTTGGCCTCATATAGCTCTGGATTTGAAAATCAGCTCTTTTAGTTAGTTTTTTTTTTTTTTTTAAATCGACACCTCAGTTTTTCTCAACTCTTAAATGGCAGTGTTAATTCCTATCTTTCATGTGAAATGATATAGAATACTTGAGGGGATGGGTGTTAAGGAGGGGTCTTTTGGATTAGATGTACTCTGAGAGAGCAAATTCTGTAGATTGGTAGCAGGAAATCTAGATTACATGTGATGTAATAGTGTTGACATGGAAAAACATTCAAGTGAGAAGTTAGTGACAGGCTACTATGTTTTTGGCTATGCTGTGTTAAGTAATGTAAACATACATACCATAGTCCATTTTAGATAAGATGCTAAACAATAATTAGGCATTTGTTGAAAAGAGAAAAATCCAGGGTCTATTCTGAGATCAGAACAGCTTTCCATTGCTTATACTATCCCTATTTATAGCCCATTATAATAATTAGGTTATGATTAAACCTAGAAACACTTCTGGTTACAGAAGTCTACAAGTAATCTACCAATTTGTTTCCTTGATCTCAGTCTCTCTCAACATTATTGAAGCCCCCATAGTACCCTTGTTAAACTCACTCTCTGTTGATAAACTTAAGACATGACATTCAAGGCCCCTTAGTGCTAGTCTTTAAATCTTCCTTGCCATTCATCCATGTGTCTTTAGCCATAGTAGGCAACTTGCATTCTAGATGCATTTTTCTTCGTCTTTACTCATGTTCTTCTTAGTGTCTTCATTGTTCTCCCCGTCCTCCTGCTTAGTAAATTCCTATTTATCTTTGAAAACCCATTTGAAATGTAACTTCCTCTATGTACCTTATCAGCCTCTGTCCCTTCTTTTTCTCTGGTAATATTACCTGGTAAATTGTTTTCTTGCTCATGTGTGTTATCATAACACTTGATAAATACATGTATCAAAGCACTTGTTAGTTTGCAACTTTGGGAGTTCCCTGGTGACATGTGTAAATGATGCCCATATACAGAGGGAAAGGAGAAACTGGATAAAGACGCAGACCATTCTAGATTTAATAAGTACATTTAAGAAGGAAGGAAACTTTCATACAAGGCTTATCTTGGGCAGGTGCTGGATGAATTAGATCTCTGTACCTGTCTGTCAGAGTCTATGTAGAGATATTAAATGGATTCAGTCATGTGTACATTCCAATGGTCTCAATCACATTACTCTCTCAATGCTGCATCCTTGAAGCATCTCCTGAGTAGGAAAGTGGGTAGAACACACATTCCAAGGACAGGAGACGGGATAAGAAGCCTCCACTTGCCTTGGTCAAGTTTGTCAGTCATGTGGTGGTCACATCCCCCTGATAACCTCCTTCAACAGCACTTATAATCTGGTATGCATTTTCTGTTTTTCCCACTACATGAAAAGTACATGGAGAGTAGAAAATTATAATTAATTCATTTTAATATTCTCAATCCCTGGACCAGTACTTGGCATATACTATGTACAATATTTGGCAGTGAATGAAGGAAACAACATTGATAAAAGGATGTTTTGATGTTTCTTTGTACACTTTAAAAGTGTTAGGAGGAGCTGTCCTAAATTGAGCTGGAAACAAAGAAATAAACTGTTTAGGGATGAAATTAATTATACTCAAAGTAATTCTTTTATTTTTATATCATACTTGCCATCTTAACAAATTTTTGTAGACAATAATGGAAGTGATACTTTCTGGCATACCTTGTCTCATCAATTTGACATGCTTTTGCCATCTTATTGTACCCTGGTCTTATCTAGACTCCTTTCCCTTCATACTTACACAGTGCCTTTGAAGTTTTTTCTAGAAATTCAAAGTCAACCTCCTAGATTCCTTTTCTAAAATGACCACTTACCTCCAGGCAATCACAGTTTCCATTAGTGAGTGTGGCTTATATTAGCTAGATTACATTTTGTTAGATAAATTATGTCAAGGTACAGATATGGGCATTTCAATAAATTTAGCTATTCAAGTTATATTTGCATTTTAAACATAATTTGCTTATCTAATTAAATTGCTAATTTAGAGGTTTAGAGTACAATATAATCTTTGTTATCAAACAATATTCCCATTGCCTCACCATGCATTGCTGCTTTTTGTGTACTTCCTTCACACCTTTTTCACCTTTGCAGATGGATCTGTACCATATAGCAGTGGTTCTCTACCTTGTCTACATATTGGAATTTGGGAAGATTTAAGAAATCCTGTTGCCTGGATCACAGTGGATCCACAGTGGATTACACTCACAGAGATTTAATTGTTCTGAGGCTTGGCCATTTCTCTGGATTTTTTAAAAGCCCCCAGGGTAATTCTTTAATCTTTTTTTTTTTTTTTTAAAGATTTTATTTATTTGACAGACAGAGATCACAAGTAGGCAGAGAGGCAGGCAGAGAGAGAGGAGGAAGCAGGCTCTGCGCTGAGCAGAGAGCCCGATGCGGGGCTCGATCCCAGAACCCTGAGACCATGACCTGAGCCGAAGGCAGAGGCTTAACCCACTGAGCCACCCAGGCGCCCTAATTCTTTAATCTTAACAAGCTTGTATTTTGGGTGGGATCAGATTGCTATAACCCTGTAAAATAGAGGTGATCTACTGTGACTTTGTGGAGTAATACCTTCTCATTACTTACATTTCTGCCAAATGGCATTTTGCATGAATCAAATAGAGGCTTTCATGTATTCACTCTGTCTTCCTCTGTGGTAGTGATATTACAGTATCAATATGAAGTCTAAGATTCTTACAAAGTTTCATTTTATAATCTTTCACTTCATAACAGTTTATGATCTCATGGATTACATTATGTTTGCTATCTTCTGAGCTTCTGTGGAAAGGAAAAAAATGGAATTTGGATTAGATTTTGCTTTCCATCTAATTATCTTTTGGGGACTTTGAAGTCCCCAAAGATATTTGCCTTTTTTTTTTTTTTAAAGATTTTATTTATTTATTTGACACACAGAAGAGAGATCACAAGTAGGCAGAGAGGCAGGCAGAGAGAGAGAGAGAGGGAAGCAGGCTCCCTGCTGAGCAGAGAGCCTGATGTGGGACTTGATCCCAGGACCCTGAGATCATGACCCGAGCCGAAGGCAGAGGCTAACCCACTGAGCCACCCAGGTGCCCACATATTTGCCTTTTTATTTATAGATACTTTAAGTGCAGAAATTCTGTATGATATAATTTGAAAATGAAAGAGAAGTACTATACTTTTGGTGTAGTTTAATGAATTTAATAACTTTTTTTTTTAAGATTTTATTTGTTTATTTGACAGACAGAGATCACAGGTAGGCAGAGAGGTAGGCAGAGAGAGAGAGGGAAGCAGGCTCCCTGCTGAGCAGAGAGCCCGATGCGGGGCTCGATCCCAGGACCCTGGGATCATGACCCAAGCCGAAGGCAGAGGCTTTAACCCACTGAGCCACCCAGGTGCCCCTGAATTTAATAACTTTTTAAGGTAATAGGATTTATTCTGAGATAGTGTAAGGATTTGTGAGAAAATATACAGTGTGTTAAGATAATTCTAATGTGATTGTCCTATAAAATCATTTTGTGAAATATTATATGGATTTACAGTTACATTTTCCTTTTGTTTTTAAAGTTTCTTTCTGTTTGCTTTTTACATCTATTAAGTTCAAGTTCAGTAGCTACTACAAATCTCATTTGGAAATTTAAATTTTCTGATAGATTTTTCACACTTTCAGTCTTTGGGATATTTACCAAAATTATTTACCTAAGTTAAATATCATAATATTTAAGTGTTATGGTAACTTGATAACTGCTAATTGAAAGAGCATATTTGTGTAATAAAGAAATAAAGATTTCAGTAGGCTTTTTGCTTGTAGGACTGTTATTATAATAGGAATGTGTTAAATATCCACTTGAAAGAACAATCTAGAGATAGAAAGGATTTATGTGTTTCATATACCTTTTTAAGAAAGTATCACTCTTCCAGAATAAGGTCAAGATAGGTCTCTGATCAGTATCAGAAGGAAGGGGGAATCTATTTTCAAACTTTTTTAGAATTCAATTGTTTTTGAGAGCACACTATCTGTGGAGTATCGATCGTCGGGGTCCCGTAGTTAGTCAAAGGCTATCTCCTTTGACTCACCCCTTAGTGTGGTGTCATCCTCCTTCATGTGATAGATTGTTACAATCTCAGGCAGTGTAATTACACACTAGCCAAGTGGGTCATTTATTTCTTTACCTTCACCATTTACCAAAAATCTCCTTTATCTTTGGGAGCCAGATCTTTCTTTTGCAGTAAAAGCAAAATAATGGCACATAAAACATTAGATGTAAGAACTAAGCCCCATAAAAATATTAAGAGAATAACTTTAAAAAAGCAAACTGTTACATCTTGTATTATTAACTCTGTGACAAATGTATGTAAAGCACATAACATAGTGACGGGCACATAGTATGCATTTATGCGTTTATTTTACCATTAATAATAAGTTAAAATCTAAATATTCAGTATTTTGGGGAAATAAAAAATAGAAGTACTTTGCTTTTACTCTTTACCTTAAAAAAGAGCTTAAATCATGTTTTACAACATTAATTTTAGTGTTCTAAGGAAGTATACTATGAAGATTCTTTTTTAATGCACATTCCTTGGGAACTTAGTTTTTCTGTATTTTGAGGTATTGATATTTAGAATAAACACTTTAACTTTATATGTAAATACAATGTTAAACGCTTCCACATGACAGAAACAAATCATGCTAATAGTAAATAGTATAACCTATAGAGATTATTACTTGAAAAATCTTATGTTTGCCTATCTGACATAGAAGAATTTTAGCATAATTATTAGGCATAAAGAGAAAAAACTGTCTTCTTTTAAAGTAAGCTTAACATGTAGTTTGCCTTAAAAAACAACAACAAAAAGTTGTTTCTTTCGTAAGTGAAGTCTTTCTTCTCATGGATTGCTGATTATCCTTTCCCAATTTGTGTATTTACTCACATTATTCCATCTCTCTTTACATCTCTCTCCTAAACTTGTTTGAGCCTACTTTTTATTGAAAGCCTGGTGTGAGTAGGGATTCTTCCATTGGGTCAGGGTATATGAATTCTTTGTGCTCTTATAACACTGGTAGTTAACACTATTAATTTGGCTTTTATGGCTTAATTTGGCTTTTTATGTGTATAACCTATCTCAACTAGATTAGGAGTTCCTTAAGGGCAGTGACTGTTTCTGTTTGTAATACTTTCATGGTACCTTATATGTAGTGCTCATTATAAAAATAGTTGGAAACAACAACACACAAACATAAACCAAATAAACCTTCTCTGATAAATTAGAAGCAGTTCCTGAGTACCCATTCACAAGTGAATGTCTCTGAGAAAGGGACAGTTCTTGTATGCAGTTCATCATTTCAGAGCTAGATCAAAATGAAGTTTGGCTGATGCTATTAATTGAAAGTCTAGGTCTTTCACATTGGGAGCTGGGGAGCATGATAGAAAATAAAAAGCAACACCAAAAAATGACAAAACAGAAGTGGGCAATGGATCTTAGCAGCAGTTACAGCTATAGTTAGGAATCCCCGGGTGAAGTTTAAATGACAGATATTTTGAAAACAAAGAAGTGAGAAATTTGACAAATAAAAACAATGTCAGAATCTTATCATTACAACCCCTCTCCCCAATATGAAAGAATCCTAAAGGCAGTCACAGTTTGAGATGAGAAAAGAATACAAATTTGAGGTGTGACAGTTGGTGATATAAATAGCTCCCCTGAACAGCATCTCAACATAGAACCTTTGGAGAATATCCCTTGAGGTTCCATTTTACTAATATTCTTATTGGCTACTCTTTGATATTTTTAAGTCTTATGAAAACCTAATCACTAGACCAAAAAATTATCCTAAAGTATAATTATTTTTCATTGTGGGTTGTTTCTGTCCTGAGTTCAATAAAGAGGTTAAGTGTTGCTCTTGGCAGTGGTATGAAAAATGGAAGCAGCATTATGGCCATTTCTAGTGTGTTTGTATATGTTGACAGTAAACTTTTAGTTTGACATATGACAGTTTTTGAGTCAGTACTCATGGAATGTTAAGATGGCGTACACTGCTATAGAAAATATGTAAATATTCAAGTCCAATGGAGGGCAATTTAGCAGTGTCTACCAAGAGTACATGTGTACTTAATCCCTGACCTAGTAGCCCCAATTTTAGAAATCTCTCTTATAGATTCAGTAGGAAAAATAATTAAGATATTTGCACGAAGGCTAGTAATCATAGTACTACTTAAAATAGCAAAAGACTATACATGATCAAAATTCCATCAAATGTAGGAAACAGATTCAATAAACCGTTGAAATGAAGATGAGATACATCTTCACAATGAAGAATATGTCTTAAACTGCTTTAGATAGAAATGGTCACCAGGATAAATGAACAAAGCAAGGTAGAGAAGAGTATGTATAGTATGGTATTATCTATTTGAGGAGGGGGCTGCAAATACAACTATGAATATATTTGTTTTAAAAAAAAAAACTAATAAAAGTGGGGCACCTGGGTGGCTCAGTGGGTTAAAGCCTCTGCCTTCGGCTCAGATCATGATCCCAGGGTCCTAGGATCGAGCCCCTGATCAGGCTTTCTGCCAGCAAGGAGCCTGTTTCTTCCTCTCTCTGTCTCTGCCTGCCTCTCTGCCTACTTGTGATCTCTGTCTGTCAAATAAATAAACAAAATCTTAAAAAAAACTAATAAAAGTAACTTTAAGGGGATGGAGGAGACAAGGAAAGATAGAAATTGGAAATAGATTTCTGAATGGACCTTTTTTAAACATTTTTTAAATTTTTTTATAAACATATAATGTATTATTAGCCCCAGGGGTACAGGTCTGTGAATCGCCGGGTTTACACACTTCACAGCACTCACCATAGCACATACCCTCTCCAATGTCCGTAACCCCACCACCCTCTCCCAACCCTCCTCCCCCCAGCAACCCTCAGTTTGTTTTGTGAGATTAAGAGTGTCTTATGGTTTGTCTCCCTCCCAATCCCATCTTGTTTCATTTATTCTTTTCCTACCCCCGAACCCCCCCACGTTGCATCTCCACTTCTTCATATCAGGGAGATCATATGATAGTTGTCTTTCTCTGATTGACTTATTTCGCTAAGCATAATACCCTCTAA
>NW_019154087.1:63855855-63989973 GCF_002288905.1 Enhydra lutris kenyoni
GGTCTCCCTCCCAATCCCATCTTGTTTCATTTATTCTTTTCCTACCCCCGAACCCCCCCACGTTGCATCTCCACTTCTTCATATCAGGGAGATCATATGATAGTTGTCTTTCTCTGATTGACTTATTTCGCTAAGCATAATACCCTCTAGTTCCATCCATGTCGTCACAAGTGGCAAGATTTCATTTCTTTTGATTGGTGCATAGTATTCCATTGCATACATATACCACATCTTCTTTATCCATTCTGAATGGACCTTGTTTTATATATTGGACTTTTAATCCATAATTATAAAAAGTGTTTAATTAATGGCCGATTTGGAAATCAAATGTCATAAGGCAGTTGGGTATCATATACTGCATAGAGATTATTTCAAGTGACTTTAAAACACAATGATTTGAAGATTTCCATTGGAGACTTCTCCCTGTCCTCATTTTCTCCCCCCCCACCCCACCAAAACACATATGGTAAGGACAAAAAGAAAGCTATAAAGAAATATTAAACTGTTTTTGGTATTCATATTGTTACTAGTATTATAGAATTGTTATTTTGAACTAAATTCTTAAAATTTTCTCAAACGTGATAGTCTTTTATTCATTCTGTTACTTCTCACTTACTGAATGAGTTTCTGATATGTGCTGAAATATAATTATGACCACACAATTTAAAGCAAGTAAGTAATTATATTGGTGCCATTGCGAACTAAGAGTTTTTTCCAAAGCAAGATAAAAGAGGAACATATATAAAAACTGAGGAATTTAAGTAAAAATCCTGTTACCTCAAATTTGAATTGAAATACCTGTGTAAACTCATAATGTTCTTCATTAAAAAGTATGTTTTCTAGGTCTGTTTCCTGGTTGGCTTAGAAGCAAAAAACAATGTGATAGCAGTATGCATTTTTAAACTTACATTATGTTCTTAAAATATCATTTTCCGATAAAATGAATTGAGGCTCCTCAGCGAAATGCTGAATTCCTGGACCCAAGATTAGTTGGCATCAGTCTGTTTATAGGGGAAGGCCAGGGAACTATGAAACGTTCTTGGTGTCAAGTAATAAAGTTTTCAGGAGCTCAAATGAAAAGAATTTCATTGGCCAAAGATGGGACAATCTGAAAATCGAAAAGAAAAATAACTATTAAATTGAAACAGAAAATTTTGTTTAAATCTACTAGTTCATAATGATAGTCATGAAAAATCTTTGTAGGTTACCCTCAGAGGCTTTTAGGGAGCCAGTCTGTGATTCTCAAAACTGATTATTATAGGAAAGAAATCAGATACTCATCCCATTTTGCTGTATAAGCCCTACCTGAGAGTAACTACACTGACAAGAAAGTTCTTTTTAATTGAAGAACTTCAGATAATAAATGCAGAATTAGTCTTAGGATAGCAAAAATTAGATCTGTGCAATGATCATCCATGGCTATTAAAACCATTATGTAAAAAGTTATGTGGAATTTTCTTTTTTCTTTTTCAAAGATTTTATTTATTTATTTGACAGATCTCAAGCAGGCAGAGAGGCAGGCAGAGAGAGAGGGGAAGCAGGCTCCCTGCCTGAGCAGAGAGCCCGATGTGGGGCTCGATCGCAGGACCCTGGGATTATGACCTGAGCTGAAGGTAGAGGCCTTAACCCACTGAGCCACCCAGGCGCCCCTATGTGGAATTTTCTAATGGATGGATGCTGGAATTCACAGGTCAATAATAACATGACAAAAAGAGATATAAGCTGACATTATATGTCCAACTCCGATTTCATCAAATCTTGGTATCTGTTCAATCTAGTATGTTAACCACCAGAGTCACATGTGGCTTTTAAGCATTTGAAATGTGGTTAGTCTGAGGTGGGGGTATCAAGTGTAGAATGGGCACTGGATTTGGAATCAAATCCAAATGAGGAAAGGGTGGAAAGAATGTAAATTATATAATATTTTATATTGATTACATGTTAAAATGATAATATTTTGGATTTCTTGGGTTAAATGAAGTACATTGTTAAATTAGTTTTTCTTGTTTTTTTTTCCCCCTTTTTAAAATGTAGCTACTAAAAATTAGCTTGCATTATATTTCTGTTGGCCTTTGCTGCTGTAGATCTAACAACTGGTTTATAGGAAGCTCAGGGAATGATGGTACAAGGATGTGATCAATGAAATCCAAAATGTGAAAAAATCTATAGTATAAGCAATTCAGTTTCTTCAAGAATAGGTGACCAAAACAATAAAAATAAAAGGAGGGAGAGGGGTGAGAGGTTGGGTGAGCCTGGTGGTGGGTATTATGGAGGGCACGTATTGCATGGAGCACTGGGTACGGTGCATAAACAATGAATTCTGGAACACTGAAAAGAAATTTTAAAAAAATTTCACATCTAGCACTGTCAAAAATTAGGAAGGAGAGAAACATGGGCAACTGATTTAGTGGGAAGAACAAGTAAAGGTTCTTAAATCTACATCTTAGCAGGCTTGCAAATTTGAGCCTATTACTTTACCTCTTCTAAATTCAGTTTGTTCATTTTCAGTATGGAAACAATTAAGATGATGATAATAAATAAAAAACTAAATCACAGATGTTTTGAGACCATCAAATAAGAAAATGGAGGCAAATGGGCTTCATAAAGGACTGTGTGTGTGAATATATACATATATATAGGGAGGACTTTTCACCATTATTGATCAGATTTTACCATGCTTGTTTGCATGAGGTGGTACACCTGTCAATAACAATAATGATCCAAAAATCTCTCTTTTTTTTTTTTTTCAAGATTTTATTTTATTTGACAGAGATCACAAGTAGACAGAGAGGCAGGCAGAGAGAGAGAGAGAGGGAAGCAGGCTCCCTGCTGAGCAGAGAGCCCGATGCGGGACTCGATCCCAGGACCCTGAGATCATGACCCGAGCCGAAGGCAGCGGCTCAACCCACTGAGCCACCCAGGCACCCCAAATCTCTCTTTTTTTAAGTAGATAATAAATAGCTATCTTTGTTCCAAATAAAAAAGAAAGATCTCAACAAGCACAATATATGGACCTTATAGATGTTATTTAAGGATCCTTTTTTTATCATGTTCAATTAGGCAGCATATACATAGCTCATTAGTTTTTGATGTAGTGTTCAATGATTCATTAGTTGTATATAACACCCAGTGCTTATCACCATACATGCTATCCTTAATACAGATCACCCAGCTACCCCAAATCTTCACCCCCTCCCCTTCTGTAACCCTCAGTTGTTTCCCAGAATCCAGAACGTCTCATGGTTTGTCTCCCTCTCTGATTTCTTCCCATTCAGTTTAACCTCACTTCCCCTAATGTCCTCCATGCTATTCCTTATGTCCACATATGAGTTAAACTATATGATAATAGTCTTTCTTTGCTTGACTTATTTCACTAACTAATCCCTTCCAGTTCTATCCATGTTGATGCAAATGGTGGGTATTCATCCTTTCTCATCGCCGAGTAATACTCCATATTATATATGGTCCATATCTTCTTTATCCATTCGTCTGTTGAAGGGCCTCTCAACTCCTTCCACAGTTTGGCTGTTGTGGATATTGCTTCTATGAACCTGACTTTCAAAAGTCAGGTTTAAAAATCAGGTTTTAAAAAATCAGGGAAATAGAATATTGGTTGGATATTTAATTTTTAAGAGATTCTCCCCTAACCTTGTTACACTGTTGGTGGGAATGTAGACTGGTGCAGCAACTCTGGAAGACAGTATGGAGGTTCCTCAAAAAGTTAAAAATAGAGCTACCCAATGATTCAGCAGTTATACTACTAGGTATTTACTCACAGGATACAAAAATACAGATTCAGAGGGATACATGTATCCTGATGCTTATAGCAGCATTATCAACAATAGCTAAACTATAGAAAGAGCTCAAGTGTCCATCAACTAATGAATGGATAAAGAAGATGTGGCATAGGTATACCATAGAATATCACTCAGCCATCAAAATAATGAAATCTTGCCATTTGTAATGATGTGGATGAAGCTAGAGTGTATTATGCCAAGCGAAATAAGTCACTTAGAGAAAGACGAAAATCATATGATTTCACTCATGTGAAATTTAAGAAACAAAACAGATCACATATGGGAAGGGGAAGAATGGAGGGGAGAGGGAAGCAAACCATAAGAGACTCTTAATGATAGAGAAAAATTGAGGGTTCATGGAGGGAGGTGGGTTGGGGACGGGCTAAATGGGTGATGGGTATTAAGGAAGGCACTTGTTATGATGCACACTGGGTGTTACATGTAAGTGATGAACCACTAGGTACTACTTCTGAAAGCAGTATGACACTATATGTTAATGAACTAGAATTTAAATAAAAATTTGAAAAAAGAAAAGATTCTCCCCTAACTATAAGTTAGAGATGTGAAAATGGTAGTGGGGTATGTGAGAGGGAGTCCTCAGTTAAAGAAGCTGTCATTGGAGCTGCTCTATGATATATCATCTGCATATGTGGGCTTATTGTTCTTTAGACCATACTATTTTGCTTACTGAAGAATATGATGTCTCTGGAAATTGCAGTCTATAGTAACATCCTTTTTGTTCATGTATTCATTCACTTACTCCTTTCACAAATGTTTATTTACTTCTTTTTTTATTGAAATGTGATGGCATAGCATTAAGTTTCAGGAGCACAGTGTAATAATTTGATATTTGTATCAGTTGCAAAAAGTGATCACCACAATAAGTCTAGTTAATATCTGTCACCATACATAGTTACCTTTATTGACTTCTTGATATGTGTTGGGAACTATGATATAGTCAGAAACAAGACAAACTTGGGCCATCATGGAGATATTGGATATAAGATAACATAAATAGTTTTAGAAGTCTGTGGTATGGGATTTGCTACAAAAACCAATCAGTGAATGAAGGGTGTGATAAGTGAAGATCTAGAACCTGTAAGCAAATAGTGTAAGTGGATTACTAAATATATATTTTCTTTCCCCTGATGTAATGTCTTCAATAAATACTTAAGTACCTACCTATCCAGATACTGTAATGGTGATGGGAATTCAGTGTTTAACAGAATTGTCCTCTCCCTATTCATGTGGGATCTATGGGATATTCTAGTACTGTAGCTCTGTGAATTTGTAGCAGGAGCCCACACTGGCTTCACACCACATGGTGTCATCCATTTAGTAAAATAATTAGTCACTGTGTCACCTAGAATTTGATTTTTTTTAATTTATTGGGCCCATAGTAAAGTACATACTAAACATGTGCTTTACAGTATAATAATTAGCATATAATTTTCAATATTTGAATGAAATTTTGCCATAAAATTTAAGGGGATTTTAATTGCAAGTAATAAGGATTGCTTGTTAATAGGCTGTAGATAATTAGGATGCTATTTGCATTCTCTCCCCACAAATTTTCCTTTAGTGTTCTGAACTTCACTTAATTCATAACTTTATCTCATGAGAATTAATCCCACTTAGTCACAGTAATAATAGACATGTTGTTTTCTTCTCTTTAGCTGTCTCCCAGAGTTCTAATGATTCTTTTGAAAAATTACAACATTGATCAGTTTTATTTATTGTACATAGAGGTAGAGTGTTTTCTTGGTCTTTTACTCTAATGAAGCAAAATGTGTTTAGTGGCACTGCCATTTATAGTGGTTAATTTTACTTTTACTAATGTAAATTTTATTTTTCTACAGTATCTTAACATAAACTTCATTTAAAATATTAACAAGTTTCCATCTGACCAGAAACTTTTACAGAGAAGTCCTAGCATGAGTGAGTTTGTACAATTTATGCTTTTTATTTATTTTTTTTTTTGATGACTCTATAGCTGCCTTTTAAAATGAGATAGTTAACAATGCTTCTCAATTTCTAGTTTGAAATTCCTTTCTGTATTTGGTATTTTTCACTTAATATATATGTCATTTATTGTTTTCTGGAAACAAATATTACAAATGACAATTTGTAATTTTTTTGAAGGTCCTACCCCCCACGTCTGTGTGGGGATATTAGGAAAAATAGGATCTTTTTTCAGGTGTTATATGGCCTATTATATTTGTTATATGTCCACTTCTCAATAAAACAAAAATGTGAAGTTGCTCAAATTTGTATTTCATTTTTTTTCGGGTTTAACTGCTTGGGTCTTTTCACTAGCTACTCTAGAGTAGAGGCTTTAAAGTCAGAAAGTTTGGATTTTATGTATTTTGGCTTTGAGATTTTGGCCTACTGACTTAACTACATTAAACCTTATTCAGTGAAAACAATATCTACTTTAAAAGATTGTTGTGAATATAAAGTAACTGAGCAAATGGCAATTGCTCTGTACAAGTGCCCTGCATATAGTACTCAGCATAAGTTGTAACTGTTAATATTGTTTTTGTATTTGAATATAACCTTTTGTTATCTGCTCTTCTCTTACACAGTTTTATTTTTGGAGTTCTGCCTTTGGTATACTGAAGTTGAAACCATATTTATATATTTGTAAACCTTTACAGTGACGTTTTATCTTGGAATAATCATGTGTTAATTTAAAAACATTTATTATTTGCTAATTTATGTAATTTTCTTAATTTCTGAGCCTTTCTGTGTATTAGATTAAGATAACTTCATAGAGTAGTTGAGAGGATATAGTGTGAATTATGTAATAGTCTAATATTAATGCTGTTAATGAAATTTGTAGTTAAGGAAAGACATTTATATTGAAATGTATAATACAAATTGAATAGCAGTATAAAGAAGGTACAAATAAAGTACTTTTCAAGTTCTAGAAGAGTAGGGCTATTGCTAATAGCTGGGACATAAGGAAAAACTTCATATAGGAGTTATAATTCAGGGTATGAGAAAGAACTGGCTATATGATTTTACAACAGGAGAGCCTTAGTTTTAGAGGGAAGGTAAGTGAAGAGACACAGGAAGGTGGGTACAGAGAATACTTTGAAGTTCTGTTTGTTTGTTTAGAGTAAATGACTTGAAGGTGATTGGTGAGAACTAAGGCTACAAAGATAAGATAGGACATGATGGTGAAGGATCTTAATATTGGGGACATGAAATTTCACTTTACTCTAGCCATTTTAAAGTTTTTGGGCTGGGAAATGATCTAAGAACTTTTTTAGTAAGGTGATTTTGTTATCTTTTGTAAAATGGATTGGGGGTTGGAAGAGATTGAGTGGGAGGCAGAGACGAGAGGTATTTCAGTATTTCAAAAGTGAACAAGTACCTAAAGTAGGACTGTGGGTAGAATAATGATTTTTAAGAAGGAGCATGTCCAGTGCTATCAAGTGATTAAAACCAAAATTATCTAAGAAAAGGACTTCAGATTTGGCAGTCAAGAAGGTACTAGTTATCTTAGAACTGTTTTGTTAACATATGGATAATGGAGGCCAGATTATAAATTTAGGGAATGAAGAGTGGTTAGTAAATACATGAATTGAGAAGAGATCTCATAAAATTTGATAATGTGAAGAAAGCAAAAGCCTTACTTGAAACCATGGTGTGATAGGTTCTCTTAGCAGGTAGTCAACCTTGAAAAAATAGAGGCCCTCTGTTACAGCCTCCTTTGACTACTCCCCACTTACTGTATATTTCCAATATGTTTCAGAATGCAAACAGGCTTCTTACTTTAACCTATAAAAATGGGCTCGTAGGAAAGAAACTCCTCCCACCCCCCCACCCCCCAATATGAGTTGGCATTGAAGTGTTCTCAGTCAGAAACAGTACCCTGTCCTCCCAGGAGCCATTTAGAAATGATAGAGGGTTGGTTTTCACAATGACTGAAAAGCTTAGGAACATTTATTATTGGAATCCAGGACCCGAATATCGTCAGGATAGTTTTCAGTACAAGGAATTCTTTTCCCCACCAACACCACTAAGTGTCCCTTTGAGAAACACTTCTGCAGTCTTTTTTTTTTTTTTCTTTTCCCTGTTTCTGTCCTTCACAGTCAGATTTCTCAGTTCTGAACTTTATTTCCTCATCCTATTCACTGTATTGCAATGTGTTGAAAACTTCTCTGCCAGGAGTCCTGTGACCTCTTCATTGTCGAAAGCATTGTAATACACTTTTTTTGTTTATGATGTTTGTTGAGGTAATCATTTTTTTCTTAAGCTGTCTTTTTTTGGCTTCTGCCACATAGTCCTTTCCTGCTTTCTCACCTACTCCTCAGTTGTCTTTACTGCTCACTTATTTTTTCCTGGCCATCAATTCTGGTATTTGTCTCGTAGCTTAGTTTTCTGTTACCTTCTCTACGTTTGGATATGTTCCAGAAAAAGGAAATACCTACTATTTTTAGAACATTGAATTACAGTTGTTTGTGTTTCCAGTAAGAAGACAGATACCATTGAGAGTAGAATCCATATCTTATCTTTGTATTCCAGTATCCAGTACCTGGGCTTTTTTCCCCTTGCTTTTTGTTGTTTCCTTAGAAACTGTTCTAGTGCAACTGAGGTTGGATGGGCATGGAGCAAAAATGAAGGGGGATGTTAAATTTTCATACTGAATTCAGTCTTCCTCTTCAGTCATCTGTAATCTGTGGGTACGTCACTTATAAGCAGTAGTTGTAAAACTGCTCATATCAATTTTACTTCCCTGGTTCCTTGTCTTCTCTGAGGTCTTGAACTTTTTATTGCTCAAAGACTCTCTTAAAGCTTAGGTCTAGGAAACTCTTTGCCTGGATCTTCTGTCCCACTCTCTGTGATCAGGGTGGTACTATACACTTTTTATTACTCATTTGACAATTGACTCCAATAAACATTTATTGAACCTATGCACAGAACTGTGCCCTTAAGAAGGATATTTGCCAATAGAAGAGAAAGACATGTTAATAAGTATAATGCAGTATGATAAAGCATAGTTACAGATATATTGAAATATGTAGAATAGAAAGATGTCATTGGAAATAATGGTAATTAAGTCTTAATTAGGCTTTGAGTGTGATGCCAATAATATGATTCAGTGTCCCTTCAGTGTCCCAAAATTCTTTAAGGAATTTTGAGTTGAAGTTCAATGCTTAATGTAAAGAAAAGCACTTTGAGTGATAGTCGGAAACGTGTCTTTGGTCAGAAAACACATTCCTATTTTAGATTAATTTTTCAGTATTGAGTCCCAGAAATAGAATTACTAAGTCAAAGCACGTGAACATTTCTGACAACTGTTCTTGCATGTATACTGACACGTTCTGCAAGGCATCTGCCAAAGTTTTTAGAACTGTCGTTATGTGCATGATAGAAAAACATGAGCTAGATCACTTCTCCTAAAATCCACTGAGTTTACTGATTAATGGATTAAAGGAGAAATGTTTCTGTTGTTGTAATACTCTGTCCTCCATTATATTTCACTTATTCTTTTTGCTTATGCCTTCGGTAAATATATAGCTGGTGCTTTTTTTTTTTCTTTAATTGGCATATGACATGGTTGATCACTCTCTTGTCTTCTAACACTTTTTCATTAGACTGCAAGATAGCATAATCTCCTACCTCATTGGACATTTCTCCACAAACAGTTGTCTTTGCTGTATCATCCTCATTTCCCTGAAGTCTACATGTTGTAATGCCCAGGACTCAGTTTTTGAAACACTTCTCTATTTACCGAGCATCACTGGTGATCTCATTCAGTTCCAAAGTTTTAACAACCATCTACTTGCCAATTTTACATCTCTAGCTCACGTACCTCCCTGTAGCTCCATACTTGTCCGTTTGATAGATATCTCAAATTTAGCATGTCAAAACTGAACCTTCTCCATCTGTTTTATTCACAGTCTTCCCCAATCTCATTTAATGGTAGTAACTGTTAATAATTGTCCCAACATGCCAGTTGCTCAGGCTAAATCCTGAAGGTATCTCTATCTCCATTCTTTTCTTTCTCACCCCATAGTATCAGGTAATTTTATTGGCTCTTTCATTAAAATATGCCTAGAATGTGAACGTAGGAGGCACTCAGTAGGTATTTGTAGAGTGAATAACTGAACACTCTCATAGTCTGCTTTCCTAAAAATGGAGTGGGTATTCAGGACAGGACGGTTTTTTTTCTTCATTTAAGTGTCTCAGTCTAGAATAGACCAATTGTAGGTTAAGGTTGGTATTTGAAAACTTTTTATGTTAGATGGAAGGGATGATGGCTTGATTATATGACCTTTAAATTTTTCTTCAAGGGATTCATGAACAAAATTATTCTGTGGGCCAAATGATAAGATCAGTTTGTGCAGCAATTACTAGTGCATTAATTTGAAAAATACCATGTTAAGGATATCTTAGATCCACTTTGAAACAACTACACAAGTATAATACTGCATTTTGCTGTTTCATTGCTTTAGAATCTGAAAATCTTTTCTTTGTAGACTGCCTCTTCTGTGTCATTATTTGTAATTTAACATACAATTAACTTCTGCTTTGTAACTTTAATAGCATAACTTTGTCTTATGTGAGCATTTACTTGAAGTGATTTGACCACAAAGGATTAATTTTGATAAAATTTTGATATTTCCTATCATTGAATTTAACTGAAATAATATTTTTTTTTCTGAATGTTATATGTAGAATAAAATGTGAAGATAATGTAGAATTCATCTTTTTTGGGATTTTTTCCTTGTATATACTGCTGTGCTTCAAATAACCCTACATCTAGTTATATTTTTTAATTTGGGGTGTATTTTGAAAAAGTCACAGTAGTTTACCATCAGTATATTTCTGCATACTTCCCAGATTATTATGTATGTTGCATCGATTTCACATGTTACTGTATAACTTGGAAAATGGAATATATAAAATTCAAAATATAATATTAATTTGTGGAAAGGCAGACTACCACTGTCTTTTCCTTTGTAGGGGAGGAAAATGTTTTCCTGTACCCTCTTAGAGTCCTGGGCTGGGTCTGAAAAGTAGACAATGACAAATTAACAGGAGAAAAGCTTATATGTTTATTTAATGTAAGTTTTCTGTGACATGGAGCCTTCTAAGGAAGTGAGATCTCAAACAGACCTGTATGCTAGACTTTTATGCTAGGTTTGATGAAGAGTGAATAGTAGTGGAAAAATATGATGGGTTAAGGAATATGAGGTAATTTTAATGAACTGGGGGAAACTTAGCAAAGCCTGTTTGTTAGAATTTTTCTTGGCATCCCTTTGTCTTCAGAGATAAGCATGCTCCTTTCTTCTGGTTATAAAGAGGGCATCTCTTGCATGAAGTATTTTTAGCCTATTCCAATGAAGAGTGGGGGCTGGGGGGTGGTCCAAATGACTTTTCTGCTTCTTTTCTCAAATTCCTTCAGCTTAAATATTGAATATGCCAAGGTATCATATTTTGGCATAGTGTGACCTGAACTTCGATCATTTTATTGGAAAGAGAACAGCTACTTTTAAAAATAACCTTTTTTTTCTTCATTTGATGGTCCAATACTTATACTTATTGCTGTACCAAACCTCCCCCAATTCTCTTTTTTCTATATGAGAAGTACTATGCAGAAATAGTGCAACAGAACCAAACTTTAAATGCATACAGAATTTAGATATAAATACATAACTTGTGCTATCAAATTGTTTGTTAGTGCCTGTTAGTTCCAAAGTGAGATTAAAAAAAAAAAAAAAGATTTATTTATTTATTAGAGAGAAAGAGAGAGACAGAAGGAGGGGCAGAGGAAGAGGGATTGAGAGTCTTAAGCAGACTCTGCACTGAGTGGGGAGCCCAATGTGGGGCTCATTCTCAGGACCCTGAGATCAAGATCTGAGCTGAAACCAAGAGTTGGTCACTCAACCAGCTGTGCCACCCTGACATCCCCCACCAAGAGAAAGAGTTTATTTTCACAGCATAGTAATCTAAATGTCAGAAGCAATTTTAATTAAAAAAACCTTAGAGTAATAAATATTATTTGCATTAGTATAATATAGTGCTATGAATTAAATTTGACCCAATGGCTTGAAATATGACAGTGCCAGGAAGTTTTTTTTTTTTAATGAATCATGTTTATAAAGCAAATACCATCTTGTGTGTAAGTAGATAAACATTGATATTAACCTTTATTCATAAAAGGTAGTAAGAGCCAAATGCCTTACAAAATGATTTGCTTGATCTTATAAATTATGCATTCTTGCATTTTGAGCTCATAATCTTTTAGAATTTACTTGAATTGACTCTATAATATTTGCCACTTTGGAGCATAATGACTATAACTAATTTCTGTACATCTAAATTTAATTTTCTTCATTGTGCTTATAGAGAAGAACATATAAAGGATCAATTGACATGAGGTGATGTTTAGTAACATTTGAACTTGAACATTGAAGGAATAGTTTTTTTTTTTTTTTAAAGATTTATTTACTTATTTGAGAGAGAGCGAGAGGGAGAATGCGTGCCAGCAGGGAAGAAGCAGAAGGAGGAGGAAAGAATCCCCGTCAGTCTCTTCACTAAGCGCTGAGCCTGACACAGGGCTTGATGTCATGACCCTGATGAAATCATGACCTGCACCGAAACCAAGAGCCAGATGCTCAACCGACTTAGCCACCTTAGTGCCCCTGGACTAGACTTCTTTTTAATTTTTTTTGCTACAAAAGAAAAAAATCGGAAATGAAAGTGTGTTTATAAATTATTTTCCTGTTTTAAGTGTATATAAGATGCTGAGATTCTGTTTAAACAGTAGATGAGTGCCAAGTCTAGCTACATATTTCCATTAGAACATATTTAAAAAGTAATAACTTTGTGGAATGAACTTGAATTGTGTCATTATGAATATTTAATATTTGTGGACTATGTCTAGAATTTTAGGAAAGAAATTCTAGAATTTGAGAAGAATGGAAATTAAATATCCATTTAATCAGAGTTAAGGACTAATGATAAAAATTACTCATTTTTTAAAAAGATTTTATTTATTTGAGAGAGAGCAAGCGAGCATGAGTTGGGGGTGGCACAGAGGCAGACTCCCTGCTGAGCAGGGAGCCCCATGCCATGCTCCATTCCAAGACCCTGGGATCGTGACCTGAGCTAAAGACAGACACTTAACTAACAGAGCCACCCAGGTGCCCCAAAAGTTACTCATTTTTGAGCAGAAAAATGTATTCCTGCTTTTGAGAATATTGTAGTTTAATGGGAAATTCATGCTATAGAATATGTATGGCAAAAGATCTGAAGGTATACTTTCAGACTTCTGTGAATCAGGATGTGGATTTTTTTTAGAGTTTTACACAGTATGTAAAGTCCAGACAAACAAAAGATGGAGAGTTGGGAATGTTGATGAGAAGTCATGTCAGAATAGGGAACAGGTTATGCAAGGAAGTGCCATGAAAAAATATTGAAATTTTGAGAAAGCACAGAGGGAAAACATGGATTGGACTCAGGATATGTGGTGTAGGAGGTAGATAAATCTAGCAACAGACAAAAGTGGATTGTAAGCGGTAATTAAAAATATGGTGGGGTGGAGAATGTGGACTTTTTCTGAAGAAGAATGAGAATTTACATTTGATCTTAGCCAAAAGGCCGAGAAAATTGCATTGGAGGGAAGTCTCAAGTGATGGAGACTAGTTAGGAGGTTGTCAAAGGAGATTAGAACGGAAACAATAGAGTATTCACTATGGCAATACCGGTGGGTGTGGTTAGAAAGGGACAGATTTAAGAGGTAGCATAATGTAGTGTAGTCATTCTTAGCCCTCTCAAATTTAACAACTTCTTTATATAACAAATATTTTGTAATTCTTCCTTATCTTTGAATTTTATTTTTGAATCATAGACCTTTTCTAGATAAATAATATTAACTAATCAATAAGATGCCCTAAATTCTATAAAAAGAGAAATAAAGTGAAAATGATTTTGTTAAGAAAGTGTTTTTTTAAGTAATTTCTACACCCATTATAGGGCTTGAACTCACAACCCCAGGATAAAGAGATGCATGCTATGCCAACTGTGCCAGCCAGGCACACCTGAAATGAAACTGATGTAAAATAAGTAACATTTATTTTAGTATTCAATAAGTACTCCCAACATGACAGTGCTAAAGACACAATGAAATAGTTGGGTGCTTGGATTTATGGATAGAATTGCTGCAAATGTGACAGCTACAAATCAGACTGGTGGAGATATGCTATATAATCTACTTGGATACCATGAAGGTTCCTAAGTGGTGAACAACTGTTGGTATAGTACTGAACAAAAAACAAAAGTTCTTATTTTATCTTAATTTAAACTGTAATTGTATTCTTGGGGGAAAAAATCCAAAAGTATTTGGGGTGCAGGCTCAGATAATCCTTTAGTTATCTACTCTTACCAATAGTCAGTAGAACATTCTAAAGTCATATAGGACCCAAGACCATTATTATTATAAGACTGATCATCTTTTGGTAGGATATCTAGAATCATTTTCTGTTCATTCTTCTGCCCAGTAAATCACAAGAGCACTGTGATAATCAAAACTTTAATCACAAATCTCCATAATTCTCTCTAGAGAATAGCGCTGCACTTGAGGACTACTAATTTGGTGGAAAGAGCGTTATTTTTAGTTTTAGAGATACCTGAGGTCAGAGGTCATTTTCTTTTTTTTTTGCATATATAACCTCTAGATAAGGTAATATATGGACCTCAGTTTTGTTACCTTGACAATAGAGTTTATATATTGTTTAAAGTTAATGAGGTCTGGGAGCCTGGGTAGCTCAGTGGGTTAAGCCTCTGCCTTCGGCTCAGGTCATAATCTCAGGGTCCTGGGATCGAGCCCTGCATCGGGCTCTCTGCTCAGCCGGGAGCCTGCTTTCTCCTCTCTCTCTGCCTGCCTCTCTGCCTATTTGTGATGTCTCTCTCTGTCAAATAAATAAAATTAAATCTTTAAAAAAAAATAAAGTTAATGAGGTCTCTCATATGCATAGATAAAAATTTTTTGCAAAATATTTCGATAACATATAAAAATCATTACATACTATTATAAAGTAGAGTTTATCTAAAGAATGCAAGTTTACTTTAACATTCAAAATCAATTAATGTATTAATATTAATACACCTATTAATATACCATATTAATAAAAGAGTAGGCAAAACTACATGATCATTGCATTAGATACAGAAAAAAGCATTTGATAAAATCTATTCATGATAAAAAATCTATCAAGGAATTAGGAATAGCAGAGACCTTTTTTGACTCAATTAAAGACAACTGTAAAAACTTACAGCTGGCAGCATACTTAGTTGTGAAAATAAATGCTTTCCCTCTAAGACAAGGGTGTTCTCTCCTACCACTTTTATTCAACATTGTTTTGGAGTTTCTATGTATTGCAGAAAAGCAAGACAGAGAATTCATTGGCATAGGGATTACAGAGGAAGAAGAAAGTCTTTATTTGTAAACAACATGGTATTATATGTAGAAAATCTATGGATTCTACAAAAAATACTACTAGAACGAAAAAGCAAGTTTAGTAAGGTGAGGGAATGTAGGCTCATATACAGAAGTTAGTTGTGTCTCCGTATACTAACAATGAGCTGCCCAAAATGAAATTATAAAACAACTTTACTCACTTTAGCAACAAAAAGAATAAAATATTTTGGAATAAAATACTAAAGAGGTATAATACCAGAATACCAAAAACTATAAAACATTGCTGAGAGAAATTGGTAGCAATTAAATTCTAAATAAATGGTATATATATAGTGTTAGGGTGCTAATACTCCCCAAAATGATATATAGATTCAGTGTAATCTCTATGGAAATTGGAACAATTTTTTTTTTTCATAGAAATTGACAAGTTGATCCTAAAAGACTTACAGAAATACAAAGGGCCTAGAATGGTTGTATTAGTTGTGTATTGCTGGGTAACAAATTATCCCAAAGTTTAGCAGCTTAAAACAATACCTAGTTTTTATTTCATAGTTCAGTTGGTTAAGAATTTGGGTATTATTGGGGTGCCTGGGTGGCTGAGTCAGTTGAACATCCAACTCTTGATTTTGGGTCAGGTCATGATCTCAAGATCATGAGATTGAGTCCTGCGTTGGGCTCCACTCTGGGCATAGTGTCTGCTTGAGAGTTTCCCTTTCCCTCTGTCTTTCTGCTCCTGCGTGCCCCCCTCCCCCTTAAATAAGTCTAGAATTTAGGTATTGTTTAGCTGGGTCTTCTGATGTATCATCTCAGATGAGACAGCATGTCACCAGCCAGGGATCTCATTTAAAGACTCACCTTATATGGATTGACTTCTAAGCTTATTTGCATATTATCAGAATTCAGTGTTTTAAGAGCTCTTGGAATGAGGGCCTCAGTTATTTGCTTGGGGGCCTTTCCAGCATGACAGTATACTTGCTACAACCAAAGCCAGCAAGAGAGTCAGAAAGCAAAATGGAAGTCACAGACTTTTGCAACCCAGTCATGAATGTGACCTCCCCTCAATGTTGGTATATTCCATTGGTTAGAAGCCAGTTACTCAGGGAGGATCATACAAGGCCAGAGGTCTGCAGCAGTGGGCATCATTAGGGGGCCATTTTGGAGTCTGCTACAATAACCAATATAATTTTGAAAAAGAACAACAAAACTAGAGGACTTACACCACCTCTTTCAAAACTTATATAAAGATACAGTAATTAAGAAAGCCTGGTACTGGAAAAGAATAGAGAATCCAGAAATAGACCTTCATTTTTATACTGAACTGATTTTCAGTGAATGTGATACAATGTAGGGAGAATTTAACTTTCTTTATTCCTAATGTCAGAGATCTCTGTCTTCCTTAAAAATATTTATTAAATAATTATTAGAGTAATACATTTTTACTAAAGCATACTAAAGTATTTCACTAATACATTTTTACTAAAATATAAGTACATTTAAGGTAGAAAGAACAACAGAAGATTACCTCCAATTATACCATTCTGAGTCACTATTGATATTTTAGTCTAGTTGATTCCAGACTTATCTTTAGCATTTTTTTAAGTTGTAATGTGAACATAATTTATTATCTTAACTATTTTTAAATGTACAACTCAATAATGTTATGGAAGCTTAGACTTAATAAAAGGTGATACAATAATCATATATATAATTTAAAAAAATTTTTAAACATTACCTCATAAAAGGCAAAATTCTAATACGTCTCAAAAAATAGGAAAAGTATTTGTTACCTTGTGTTAAGCCACACATAGAAGAAAAAAGATGAATTGGATGTCAGTAAAATTAACTCAAATGCTTCATAAAACACCATAGTGAAAATGAAAATGAAAAGACAGGCCACAGACTGGGAAAATATATTTGCAAATTATGTATATCTAATAAGTGACTTATTTCTAGAATATATAAAGAACTCTTAAGCCTCAATAATAAGACAATGCAATAAAAATGATAAAAGATCCAAAGAGAAAACATTTTACCCATGATGTGTATATGGCTAACTAGCTCCTCAGAAAATGCTCAATATTATTAGTGATTGGAGAAATGCAAATTAAAACTAAATGAGGTACCACTGCCTACCCACCAGAATGGGTACCAACCAAAAGTCTTACATTATCAAGAGTTGCCAGGGATGTAGAGAAACTAGGAATCTTATGCATTGCTAGTATGAAAGCAAATTAGTACATCCACTTTGGAGGACATTTTGGCAGTTTCTTAAAGTAAAACATGTATGTACCATACAACCCAGGAATTCACTGATAGGTATCTATCCAAGACAAAGGAAGACCCATGTCCACATAAAATCCTATGTGCATATGTTCACAGCAACATTATTCATAATAGACACAAAATGAAAAATAAATGTTTATCTATCTGTGGATAGATAAATAAAACATGATATAGCTATTAAATGGAATGCTATTTAACAATAGAAGGGAAAAAATGACATATATGTAATAATAGGAATAATTTTTGATGACATTATGCTTAGTAGAAGAAGCCAGACAAAGAAGACTATTTTTTTTTTTTAATTTCAATACCATTTATAATCAGTACAAAGAATGAAAGGACACTTAGGTGTAAACTTAAGAAAATATGTACAGGATTTGTATGCTAAGAGCCACAAAATGCTAATAAAAAAAATTGAAGGTGATCTAAATAAATCTAGAGACATGCTTTGTTCATGGATTGGAAGATTCAATATAATGAAGACATACATCTCTTTGATTTCCTTACTACTGACAGGACAGTTCAAGTGATCTCTTTCATATTGGGTGAATAGTAGTATTTTTTTTTTAAATTTTTTGAAGAATTAGTCTGTTTTATCTACATTGTCAAATCTGTGTGTGTAGAGTTGCTCAAAGTATCCCCTTATTATCCTTTTGATATCATCAGGGTCTATAGTAATATCTCTTCTCTTTCCTGATAGTGGTAATTTCGTTTTTCACTTTTTTTTCCCTTTCAGACACAGAAGACTATTATATAATGCCATTTATGTGAAATTTCTAGAAAATTAAATAAAGATAAATATAATGTGCCTGGGTGGCTCAGTTGGTTAAGTGGCTGCATTTAGCTCAGGTCATGATCATGGAGTTCCAGGATCAAGTCCTGCATCGGGCTCCCTGCTCAGCTCAGCCCCTTCTCGTGCTTTCTCTCTCTTTCAAATAAATAAAATCTTAAAAAAAAAAAAAAGAAAAATGAATTACAGATTATTATGTATCTGGGATTGAGGCTGGGAGCAGAGATTGATCTCAAATGGGCATGAGAGAATTTTTTGGGTGATGGAAGCATTCTAAAATTGGATTATGTGATGATTTTACAAGTGGATAAATTTACACCAAATCACCAAACCGTAAGTTTAAATATAAGCTAACCAAACAAAAAGTGTAATATCCTGTTCCTCTTTCTTTCTATTCCATTCCTTCTCAGTTCAGTCCAAAAGATATTAGGTAGAGTGAGAAGAGCAGGTGTCTATACTAGAGGGTAGGGTCCAGAAGCTTGGCACACGTAGGGAGGATGAGGGCATTGTTCTTGCAGAGAAGTTGTTCAGCATAGAGTGCTGAAACTCAACGAGGGTAAAGAGAATGCCCGCAATGCACAGAAGGGGAATGCACAGAAGGACGCAGATTGCAGGATATCAAAGTGAGCAGAATGAAGATGTCTATATCAGAGAGTGACCGGATGTTTGAACAAGAGTGGAATGAGGTCTTGGCCATAGTGGGGATACAATGCATGATGTTAGAGCCCAAGCAGTGTGTGGAGTGTATTCATGCAGAGTATCATACACTTGCCCAGCATGGGATGATGAGTCCTGGAGAGTTGAGTATGTTATCGGTGTTGTGAGGGAACACTGTGGTGGTGATAGACGTTTGGTCACATTCACAGGGGAAATACGTGATCAGGTAGTATCAAACTTAGCAGAATGATATGGTGATGGAAAACTTTTCATTTTTCAAATGCTGATCATAACTTGAATCTATAGTTTTCTTCCTCGAATAATTGCTCCTTTTGAAATCCTGTAGTTACTTGAGTTTTATCTTATTAATGTTCCTTATAAATCCTGTCATTATTTGAATTTTATCTTATTCATTCAGTGTGCCAGTCACTATCCTACAAGCTAGGGCTACCGTATTAAGCAAAAATAATAATGTTCCCAGTCCACATAGATTACATAATCTAATGAGGGAGAGATAAAATAGTTATAAAACTGCTCTTGTGATAGTGCTATAAAGAAGAGGAGAATTGTTTTTTGAATGCCTTCAATAGGTACGTTTGACTGAGTTAAGGAGCTCAGGAAAGTTTTCTTTGAAGTAATGCAGAATTGAAATTGGAGGAGTGAATAGCATTAGCTAGGTGAAGAGGGGAAGAAAGTCTTGTCTAGGTAGAGGTAATAACGTATGCAAAAACCTTGAAACCAGAAGGATAGTGAGTACGAGGACTGAAAGAGCATGTAACTGGAATATGGATAGGGAGGGGGATCATGGTCTGTGAGAATGTTGATAACAACCAGACCATACAGAGGCATTATGGCCATATTGGGACTTTTACCTTTATTTATAGAGGAATGGGGTACCATAAAAAGGTTTTGTGGAGCACGAGATGAGAAGCATGATCAGTTTTGTGCTTTGAAAATGAATGAATGAAGTGCATAGGACACGTTGTGTAGGCTGGATGAATTGTGGTACCAGTCTCAGAAATGGACAGCATTAAAAATGTAGAGGGATTTTTGAGAGTGAATGTTGGTAATTTGGTTTTGACTATATTGAATTTGAGGTGGATTTATTTATTTATTAAATAAATATCAAGTACTTAAAATGTGTCAGTCATTTTCTAAAGCTTTCGGGATTAGGCAGTGAACAAAAGGAATAAAAATCATTGCCTTTGCTGAATTTACTTTATAGTGATAGTAAACACTCAAGAATTACTTATTATATACCAGGCACTATACCAAGCACTATATAAATATTATTTAATCTTAATAACAACCTTATGAGCTAGTAGCTATTACTACTCTCCTTTCACAGATGAGACAACTGAAGTATAAAGATTTTAAATGTCTTGCCCATGATCTCACATCTAATAACTAGCAAACTCAGTATTTAAAGATAATGGTCTCCACATTCCATGCTCTTAACAGCTTAATTCTATTGCAAGTAAGCACTTTAGATATAAGGATCTAGAGCTCAATAGAGATCTTGACTGGGTATATAAATTTCTGAGTTCACTTGTATGAGGACAGTTATAGTCATGAGCACAGATGATATCACAGAAGGGAAGAGTACTGGGTAAGACTAATATTTAGTGGTTTAGATGATAAGCTACAAAGAATGTAGAGCTTTTAGTTTCAGAGGAGGGCCAATAGTGTGTGTGTTTGTGTGTGTGTGTGTGTGTGTGTGAAAGAGACAGACAAATATACATACATGATCATAACAGTGTATAACTGCTATATACAGGAAGTACAGGTTACTCAAGATCAGAATTAGCTATACAAGCTGATACCTAAACTGAGAATTAGTTGATGAATGATACTTGTTAGCAGGCAAATAGAGTGCTACTGAATCATAGCAGATAGAGCATGGAAGAGAAGGTACTTCACTGTGGCTGAAGAATGCTACCAGTGATCCCTAGGATTAACAAACTGTTTTCATTCTTTACCTTACTTGACTCAGCTTCTGTGCATCTGGTATTCTGTTCTGATAAATCTGTCATTCTCTTACGAATTACTTAATCCAACAAAATTTTACTGAACACCTATTCTGAGCCAGGGTCTTTGCCAGATACTTTTGTGTCCCTGGATATTACCTTTTTATAATTCCACTTTTTAGAGTCATCCCTGAAAAGGTCTGTTGCTGATATTTTTTAAATTAATTCTTTTGTGATCTTAATCTCTTTTAGCACTTCAGCCATCACTTTTTTTTTTTTTCCCAACCATCACTTCTTTACAGATACCGTCTTAGATCAGTTTTTCTGGTTCTTACCTCTCTTTTAAGTTCCACATTTCTGTTTTCAAGGACCTTCTGGATATTTTCATGTGAATGTACTTATGGCCCTCAAACTCATCACATCCAAAACTTAATTAATCTTCTCTTTTAAGCCTTTCTCTGTTTCCTGTTTTTGTTGATGGAATCATTATTGGAATCTAAGCTGAAAACCTTGGGTTCATATTTAACATTATCCTCTCTCTAGTATCCCTCACATATAAGTTTGGCAAAGTTTAAAAAGGCCGATATTGCTTGGTTTTGGTTTCTGTTAGAAAATACATTTTTGGTGGAAGAGTGAATTGGTAATATCTTTTTGGAGGGTGGGTAAGCAATATCAGTGGAAGTTAAAAACAATTTATTCTCATCTTAGAACTTCTGCATATATGCTGCCCATTCAGAGGGTCTTTGGTGCTTTGCTGCAGAGTGAAAAGTTCATTTTTCCACTAAAACCTACTTTGTTCTGAGATTGGATACTTTAAACCTCAGTTTTTGTAGAAAATGCCCCTAAGATTGTACCCTCTCATTCCAAGAAACAAGTCTTTTTTTTGTCTTACATCACTAAAAATGTTAGGCAAGGTAGTAGTAGCAGCAACAACTTTTATTACTAGTTAGAGATCCCTTTACTAATTTCATGAGCCTTATTAACTTATAAGGTAAATTTAATGAGGTAAAGAATATTGGTCCCCATGTTTACTTGTTTATTTGTTTTTTAACACAGGGCAGGAATTCTTTCCACACTATGACTTCTCTAATACAATTTTGTAAGATTATCACTAAGAGAAATTAAAAATGAAAAAAAGTTGAAGAAAATATTTTAAAGATAATTTTATTAAATGTGCAAAAATGCTTGATTCTCTTCAAAGATTATTACTATTTTAATCTTTTTATCAAATGGAACAAAACCCATTGAAATCCTAGGTTAGAGGGCTCTGTTTATAAGTTGTTATAATTAAAAGTACAAATTTAAGAGTTTTCTTAGGTGATACAGATAGTTTTTAGCAAAAAGAAATCACATTATAAGGGAAGTATTTTAAAATATCTGTTTCAAAAGCATTAGTTTTTTCATTGTTAAAATGCCACCTTTATGTCAAAGTGATAGATTAGTTGTACTTATTTTCAAATAGCTGCTGTGTACTGTATTATTGCCAAAGAAAAGTTTAGCAAATTTGAAATGATTATTCTTTTATAAGAAAAATAAGGGCATCATACCACTCACCCATTATTTATTATTTTAGTGCTTTTCATCCTGTTCCAAAATCTGTAATGAAATCTGTAAACCTGTTCACCTAGGCACAAACAATGATTTGTCTCAGCATGCTAAAATTGCATCCCACATGAGACTTGATTACTGATACTCAGATTGAATAAAGATGCCAGAATTAAAGATTAGTAAAGCTTACTTTTCTATTAAAGATTAGTAAAGCTTAATTTCTTGCTTGTAAGTCAATATAAATAGAAGCTGTATTTTTATTTTCCAGCATGAAAATGAATTATCTTCTATATCCCTTGGGTACACATAGCCAACTTTGAAGATTACTGCTCATAGATGAGGTGCTATTGAAATGTTCAGAGAAAGCTGTTGATGTCAACATTTTCTTTTTAATAGATCATTCTGGCAACTCTTTTTGATTATGTATTTGAAGAAGAAAAATATTGCCAATAATGAAACCATAGAAAGGTATCACAAATAGCAGTAGCCTCAGCAAGAGATGCAATAGAGCTGTGGTAGTGTGCATGGGTTTGAGATATTTTAGGAAGAAAAGTGTTTGGGGCTTGATTTTTATGACGGTTAAGGAGAGGAAGGGATCATGGTTGATAGCAAAGCTTCTTGCATTGGTGACTGCATGGGTAGTGGTCAATATTGGAGAGATAGGGAATATAAAAGAAAGCTGATTTTGCAATTTATATTTCTTTATAAATCTTTTTTTTTTTTTAAAGAAAGCTATTTTATAATTGGTGGGCCATTTTCATTTATGTTCACATTCTCTGTGTTTTAAAATTGATAGAGTATCATTTCAAAGAAACAATATTGAAATGTTTTTACTTCATTCCTCATTAAATTGACATTTGCTTGAACTCTTAAGATTCTGAGTGGATTGACGCATGTGTTAATTGACACATGTATTAATACTTGTTATTTATGAAAAATGTAGTGTTAATTATCCAACATGATTGGAGTTTACAAAATGACATTAACAGTAACTCAATAAAGAAAGGGAGAAACCAAGTACATATTTTTGAAAGTTTTCTTGCCCTATGATAGCTTCAAATAGAAGTAACAGGTTAAAGGAAGAAGGGCTCAAAATGATCACAGGTACTTCATGTCTTTTAAAACTTTAACTCTTTACTATCAACATTATAAATGACTGTTTTTCCTTTAGAAACTGAATTGCTTTAAAATGATGTATGAAATAATATGTGTTTTGCATGTCCTGTTGTAATGATAAAGGTCATATAGTATCATTTACATAATCTCTAGCCAGAAATGATCTCAGTAATATCCTTGGTATAACATATACATTATCTGAGGTTTAAAACTCTCATTATTCATGAAAGTTAATTTTACAGTGGGTGTGAATGATCTATCTTATGGCTGGTTTTTTGATCATTCTATAAAATAATATGGAGCAAAGCCTGCTCAAATAACAGGAAAACCAGTAAAGAGTGATGCATTTGCCCGACTCTCTGTATACCCGATTGGATCTTGATTGATGGCAATCATTTGTCTTTGTCAAAAAAAGAGAAAAATTCAGACATTGAAATAGGAGTGCTATCAAAGTTTCTACAATGGCAGAAAAATTCTATTAATGTGGCCTTAGAGTATTAACGGTCTCTGTTGGGAAATGATAAAGAATGTTAATTTTTTTCCTAGAGCATATTTAAGTGTAAAATGCATTATTTTGTCTACTGTTGGGATTAAAAGAATACTTTTGATTTATGGCAGACTGGAATTGATGAAAGCAAAAAAAATGCTTAAAATGATGAAAAAGCAAATAGATCTTAATCCTTTATGTTATTATTTTCTCAGTGAACTAATAAAGATTTAGCATAGTGTCATAAAATCCTTACTGCTGCATTCCAACTGATATTGGACCTTGAAAGGTTGACTTCAAAGAGGGTTGAAGTAGAAGAGAAAACATATTTTTAAGTGATTGTTTTTTTCTTTGGAATTCCCTTCCGAAATATTAAAGCAAAAAGACATTCCACATGTTATTATTTTAAAATTTATTTAATGATCTTATTATGATTTGAGAATGGAAGGAGAATGTGAGAACTCTAACATATTAAAGACAGAATTAGTAAATAGCATTTTGTATCAAGACAAATTCTAACCTTTCATAATTTCTTATAACAACTTTTATGTATTATATAAATATTTTCTGTAAGTTATGAGGGCTGGATATACTTCTATTTGATCTGGAATATTTGCTTTAATATGGTGTTTTAGATTGTTAATTTGGCTTTAAATTTACATTTGAAAATAATTCAAAATGCAAATGTATTCTATTTTAGAAAACTTTTTAGAAAATAGCCTTGTTTAAGTTGATAATGATTTGACATTTATATAAATTGAAATAAGGCTTGTTACATCTCATTTATTATAGAATTTTCTTTGTCAAAGTACTTTGGGATATTGTGTTGAAGTTTTATTATTTGCATACCTATTGTTTAATTTTTGGCATATATAATCATACTCTCATTTTCTGTTGTGTTGGAATGGGACTAGTTATGCTGAGCAGCCCCAAACATTTGTATCCAGCCTTAAAATGTGCTTTAATTTTCTTCAGGTGGATACTTTTTCTGAGACTAATGTGAGATGAGCATAAATTTACATTTTCTTTTTGTAAAACTGTTTGAAATATTTGCTATTGATAATTATGTTTTGATAAATGAAAGATCATTATATTTTAAATTAACAGTATAAGTTTTGCTATCTTGATCTGTGTTTGGTTTTAGAAGAAATTACCTAATCTTTAAAACAAAACTATTTTCTAAAAAGAAAATAGGATTTTTTAATCTTTGTATTCAGATCTAATGATGCTATATCAATCTCAAATTACATAAACTTTAAATTTTCAACACTCTCAGTTTGGGTTTTATGCGTTACTAATGGTAATCCTATTCTAAATGTTCAAGTGGAAACAATTTAGTTCTTGTTTAATATGGGCAATGAAATGTTGATTTGTTAAAAATGGCTTTGTTGGTGCTTATGTCTACTTCTTCACATATGTATTTAATTGTTTAAGTCTAGTGCCATTATCCTCTGTAAATTAGTTGTTGATTTAGAAGAAAACACTTTAAGTGAAAACTATAGTCTCATTTATTTTTTTGGTATCTGTTACAACAAAGAATAAATGTTAATGGTGTGTGATACTGAAAATGTACCCCTAGAGTATAATAATGATTTCAGAATTTTCAGTGAAGGATAGGATTTCTTACTAATTAACTTTACCATTGATAAACACATAGCAGAACCTTTTAAGGTATTTATTCAAGAACACGTGATTTCAAATTGGTTTTGGTAAATATAGTTCCTCACGTGGAATCTACAAATGTGGGAAAGGTTAATTTCATAACCTTAGTGGCATGGTATGTGGTTTAACTTATTTGAAGCACAATTTAGACATTAAACTTAGTCTTTAAGTTAGACCAAACATCTGTCAGTTTTAAGCAGGTCTCATCATACAACTTTAAGGACAAAAGAATCCTTGAACATCATGTAGACAGGTTTAATTCACAGTGCAGATTAAGAGAATTAAGGCCCAGAAGAGTTGTTTTAAGTACCCAAGATTTCACAACTGGTCAGAAATAGAAAATAAAAAATAAATAGCATTTAGGAAAGTTCTTTCAGTGAATTCAGTTGCCTTTGATCCTGGCTGTATATTAGAATCACATGGAGAATTTTGAAAAAAATATACTGGTAAGAGGGTCCCAATCCAAAAGATACCAATAGGACACCAATATTCTTAAAAGGTTCCCAGATAAATCTAATGCTCAGGCAAGATTGGGAACCACTGAGATAAATTCTATCTCTTTCTGTGGTACCCCAAATAGCTTGTGATTACTGTCTTGGGTTGTTTTTTTTTTTTTTTTAAGATTTTTTTTTATTTATTTGACAGAGATCACAAGTGGGCAGAGAGACAGGCTGAGACAGCGAGAGGGGGAAGCAGGCTCCCTGCTGAGCAGAGAGCCCAATGCAAGGCTCAATCCCAGGACCCTGGGATCATGACCTGAGCCGAAGGCAGGGCTTTAACCCACTGAGCCACCCAGGTGCCCCCTGTCTTGGGTTTTTAAGTTAGATAAAGATTCTGAGCAAAGCTGCATATAGTATTTTACAAGTAATTTTATATAAAAACATGCTGATTTATGTTAGTATTTAAAATTCTTAATTTTTGGCCATTTGACATAAACTGTAATTCTGACACTTGACGTGGGGCTCCATCCCAGGACCCTGGGATTATGACCTGAGCCAAAGGCAGACACTTCACTGACTGAGCCACCCAGGCACCCCTGGACTTTTTTTTTTTTTTTTTAAGATTTTATTTATTTATTTGACAGAGAGAGATCACAAGTAGGCAGAGAGGCAGGCAGAGAGAGAGGAGGAAGCAGGCTCCCTGCTCAGCAGGGAGCCCGATGTGGTGCTCCATCCTAGGACCCTGGGATCATGACCTGAGCTGAAGGCAGAGGCTTTAACCCACTGAGCTACCCAGGCGTCCCAAGGTTTGACTTTTAAAGTTTATTAGTCACTTGTAGTTGAAAGCAGTAGTTGGTCATCTAGTTACTGCCTCCACACTGGTCACTGATGTGAGTTATGTCTATTGGTGACTGCTTCTAGTAGATCTCAAAACATGATAGTGGGAAAAACAAGTAACCCATGAAATTTGAAAAGCTCTTCTGAAGATTTTGATCCATTCCCCACTTGACAGTATTTCCTACTTCCCATAACTTTTCTGAAGTATTAGCTATATGTTTTTTAGTTTATATCTTCCAAAAATTGATTTTATGGTTATGATCCTTGATTACAAGAAGCTCTTAGAAATAAGTAGTAAAAATGAAACAACCCAATAAAAAAGTAGTAGTTTCTTATTGCAAATCACTTCAGGATCATCTGTTCAAAGTTTTTGTCCTTCTTTCTTATCTAAAAGCATTTAATTTTTTTGAATATGTTTGTCATGTTTTTAACCTTAGTTTGGTGTAATTAGCATCTGTTTTTAATTATGGATTAGTTGTATATACATGACTCCAAGTATACTACTAACACATTTAGACCAATTTGTTGGTCAAAATTACATGATGGAAATATTTTTCTTTTTTATAAAAATGGGAATAACTCTAGGTGTGATAATTTGCTCCTATCCATAGGATGAGAAGGGAGAACTTTTGTTTTTGGAAAAAGCAAAGGTTATAGAAATAGGAAAATGCCTAGGCCATTCTAGAAGTAGTAAGAAAAGGGTATAGTGTTTAGAGGTCTTACTTGATTATAAGAAATATTAAGAGTACAGGAGTATAAGTCAGTTATAGGGAGGAGATTTTCCTTAATTTGAATTTTTTACTAGAATCTATCTTTGTGTCCTTTATAAGAGAAAAGAGAAGCAGCAGTCATTTTAAATAGTATAAATTCCTAATAGGAAAAAATAACTTAATTGGAAATTAGGAAATCTACAAAAGGAAACTAATTTAACCTATTTACATATATAAAATATAGCATCTTTACCCTGTCCTAAGATCTTGTGACATTATCTCATTTAATGCTTATTATAATTTTTGAGGTAAGTATAATTTTATCCCTACTCTAAGATGAGAAGCCAAGGCTTAGAGAAACTAAGTCACATTCTCAAGATTATTTAATTAGTAAGTAGTTAAGCCTGAGTAAGAAGAATGTTAAGGAGTTCCTGGGTGGCTCATTTGGTTAAGCATCTCACTCTTGATTTCAGCTCAGGTCATGATCTCAGGGTGTGATATGCAGCCCTAGATTGGGCTCTGCTCTCAGGGTGGAGCCTGCTTAGGATTCTCTTTCTCCCTCCCCTCTACCCCTCCCTGCTCACTCTCTTTCTCTCTAAAGTGAAAAAATAAAATCTTAAAAAAAAAAAGACAAATGTTAGGATTCCTGGTTATTTATTAAATTTACTGTGGAATTACTAATGCAACAAATTTCATAGAGCTGTAAGCAAATTTGATGTACTTAGCACAATTTTCCTATGAAAAAAGCTGCAATTTTTTTTTTTTTACTGAGTTGTCACAGTAAGTTTGAATACATAGGTAATTCAAATAATGATTAGCATTTATAATAGAAATGTAAAATAGGATTCTTACTAATGATGAACTCATATGATCTTTATCTGTTGTTGATTGAATGACACCTTCTTGATAACTTTCTTGAAATGGGTGAAAAAGTCAGGTATGGGGTGTAAGTGCCTACAAGTATCAGTGACTTTTGTGAATTAAAGACAAAAATATCTTTCAGGATAGTAGTAAATTTTTCGTTTTAGATTTTTCTTGCTGTGGGGACAAAATCAGCATTGTAACACAGAGGGAAAGACATGGGAATGTCTGAATTTTAGTATTCTGAATTCAGACTGCTTCAGCAACCTTCCAGGTTCACAGACATGTAAGTTTCCTGGGTTTTTTCCATACCACAGTGAGAATACAGAATTAGCACATAGCTGCCTCAAGTATTTACGATAATGACAGTTAAACTCAAAAAAGATGTAGATTTTTTAAAAATTTTACATGAATATATTTACAAAGTGAAAACAAAAATGTACTTTGTTCATATAGCTTTTTTGCATGTGTGTGTTGTGGTAGAGGACAATCCAGTTATTTATAACATACTGAATTTAATAGAATGCTGTGGACATTGTTAGAAAAAAATTTCTTATCTAGGTGGGTAAGATACTTCTCAAGTCAAGATTCAAAGTGGTAAACTTTGTTTTCTTTTTAAATTGTATGAGATATATAGCAATAATGTTCTTGTACAATAATCCTATGCATAAGTCTTTACTATCTATACCTATCCATGGGTCTTACTTTCCTTCCTGTGTTGAGGGAGTGAATAGTTTGATATATAATCCTCTGGTTTCTTCTCTTACATTGATAAAGACATTTAAAAAATTTTTTTTTAATTTTACATTTTTAAAATTTTAAAATTTTTAAAAACATAATTGGGGCCGCGCTATATGCATTATTTACCTACTTACCCATTTCACTTATATTCCATGCTATTTCACATCTATTTACCTCATTCTTTTTAACAGGTTAATCATATAGTAGTATGCAAATTCTGCATTTTATTTGAGCTTTTTCTAGTGGTGAATCTTTAGCTAGCTTCTAATATTTCCTTATTACAGAAGTATAGAAGTGAATAGACATATTCATTTTTGTGAAGATTGTATTTCTGTAGGATACATACCTAGAAGGGAAATTGCTAAATCAAAAGATATTATGTACAAATACTGTCATTAGATACTGCCAAATGCCTTCTCCTCATGGCGTGAAGGGTAGAACATGTGATGAGACAGGGCTTCTGGGAAATTGATATGCTTGCAGGAGTATCCCACTCATTTTGGTCATCAGTGACTAGCTAGGGATTGGCTTTCTTCTAACCCAAGAGTCCATACCTCTTTAACTAAGAGTGGGCAGTTCTTCTGTTTGCTACCCAGGAGCAATTAAGGGGAGGAAGGAGGTGAAATCAACCTAAAAGATTGTCTTAGGTGACTACTGTCTCTGCCCATTGGTTGCATCTGTTGCCTTTAGCCTGAAGCTCCCCAACTTAGCTCTTGAGAGTACTTCTCTTCTTATGTATCTGAGATTTGATTCTGTCAGCCTTCTTTTACCTTTCTTTTTGTGAATTCCTCAGAATTTCTTTTTATGAATTCCTCAGAATTTCTTTTTATTGGTTATATACTTATTTTCACATGGTAAGTGTACCATATCAAGCCCATATCATTAGTATAAGCATTCAAAACAATGACCCTTGCATTAAAATCAAGTATTGAATATCTTAACCTTGTTATTACCTCCCCCCCCAACTTCAGTGTCCTACCGTATGTCATTGAACAAGATGGGGAAAAATATTCTGTTGCTTTCTTCTCAATATGCTTACTAAAGATTAATTTACCCTTACTTCCTTGATTCACAGTATGCTCTACAGGCTCAGGTAGCAAGGAAAAGGAAAGAATCCACTGAAATGTTCTTGGTTTCCATCTAGGGGTGTTTATCTATACTAAACCTTCTTTACATTGGTCAAAAACGTGTAGCATTATTACTTTCTGTCCTCCTTACTCCCAAGAGAAATACATGATAATAGGGAAACAAAAGAATTAATTCCATGAAATTTCTTGCCCTTAAACAATATTCTGTGTGATTTCTGTGGAATTAGGAAGTAATGAGATTCTGAACATATACATAGAGAGCTGTATGAAGTACTCTTGTAGTTGGATATATATATATATATATATTTTTTTTTTAAAGATTTTATTTATTTATTTGACCGAGAGAGGAGATTACAAGGAGGCAGAGAAGCAGGTGGCGGGTGGGGGAAGCAGGCTGCCCGCTGAGCAGAGAGCCCAATGCGGGGCTTGATCCCAGGACCGTGAGATCATGACCTGAGCTGAAGGCAGCTTAACCCACGGAGCCACCCAGATGCCCCAATTTTTAAAAGAACAAAATATAGGGCACCTGGTGATAAGTTGAGCATCCTACTTTAAGGTTTCTCCCTAGGTCATGATCTCAGGGTCTTGAGGCTGTTCCTGCTTCAAGCTCTGCACTCAGCTGGGAGTCTGCTTTTATCCTTCTCCCCTCCCCTTTGCCTTTTCCCATCCCTCCCTCCCCTGTGTGTGTATGCCTGCACACTCTCTCTCACTCACTCACTTGCTTGCTCTAAAATAAACAAAATCTTTGTAAAAAATAAGAGAATAACAAAGTAATAGCATTTTGAAATGGTAGACACTTGCAGATTATTAGATTCAGCCTTTTTATTTTATAGAAAAGGAGACTGAGGCCCAAATAGATTAAATGGGTTTACTCAGGATCCAATAGCTAATTAATTATGAAGTCAGAACTAAAATCTAGATACTTTTTCTTCCTATCTGGTACTGTTTTTCACATATCATGTTGCTTTTACAGTACTATTACATAGTGACATAATTTTTTAAAGGTATATATGGAAATACAACTTAGAATATACAAAATTTATTAAGGAATAAACAAAAATAACTTCTGTTGGGGCACCTAGGTGGCTCAGTCATTGGGCATCTGCCTTTGGCTAGGGTCATGATCCCAGGGTCCTGCTCCATGGGAGGCCTGCTTCTCTCTCCCACTCCCCTGCTTGTGTTCCCTCTCTCACCCTGTCTCTCTGTCAGATAAATAAATAAATAAATAAGGAATAAACAAAAACAGTAATTAGAAATCCTATAGTTTTTCTAGAACTTAGAAATGTTTAAAAAATAGTTTAATGATAGAAGAGATCAGGTATATGAAGAGCATTGGAATCATCATAAGTAACATCTTTCAAAGCAGATGTTCAGAATACACTTATAGCAGTAATTTTCATTTTCATGCAATGTATCTTTAATTGCTTTTACTAAGAGTTGTTTTTCTTACAAATTCTTTGCCTTCTTTATCCTTTATTCCACTGTATTTTTCCTCAAAGTAGGAAAAGAGGTTAGAGGGGAAGAAGCTAAAACATAAGAGGTTGCTACTGGGCAATTTTACCTAACTACATAATAAAATTATATCTTAGCTATTTAATTTAAGTCTGATATAATTTTTTGCTGTTTGAGAATTGTTTTTATACTACACTTAAAAATGTCAATATATGTTAGTAAATCACCCTTCACATTATATGTAATAAAAAATTATTTTAGTTAAGTTACATTAAATTAAAAATCATGTACATTAGTAGTAGAGCACACATTATTTAATTCATACAATATTGTATAGAATTGAGGCTCCTTTAAAAACTGTAGCCCATTTTTACCTTGACTTTGAGAACAAAATCATTTTAACTCTGAATATATCAACTTCATTTAAATCTAGGAAAGAGTGATTAGGTTAAAGAAGTTACATATTTATCTTTTTGGCAGACTTTTAAAAGTGTATGCTAGGTCCTGAGCATTGTGCTAGAAACTGAGGGTTCATACAAAGTGAAAAAAAAAAATAGATCCTGTTCTGGATGTAATGTATGTGATGGTATTGCCGATATATAAATAGTTACAATGCATTGTTACAGTTTTAACAAAAGAAATAAAAAAATGATGTTTAAATATGTATAGCAAAAAGAAATAGACTCATTGAGATGGAGTTAAAAAGTATAGATTTTGAAATATAGACAGACCCATATATATAGGCATGACTTATACTATGCTTATAGAAATATTTTAAACTTAGAAGTAAGTATTTATTATAAGCCCACATTGTGAAATTCTAGAAACTCACTAAATTTTTTCTAAGTGATTTGGAGTTACGCAGGTGTTAAGCTTTGCTATACTTGATAAAGATCTGTTTCCTTCCCCCTGAGAATGATTCAAATCTTCACGGAGAGAAGAAACAGCCACATCAGCTTCCAATTGTCAAAATTCAGTTTTTAAAAACTCAAGTCTTTTTCCCAATGGGTTTCCAGATTGAAGAACATATGGACTCTATCTTCTCAGTAAAATACTTTCATTTTCCTTTTGAATTACTTTTAAGACTTCACCCTGATATGAGAAGTGTAAAATGAAACCATAAGGTATTTAAACAACATCTACTTCTCTGTGTGTGTGTGTGTTTTTTTTTCAACTTGGATTGATAATAACCTTATAAAAATCAGAAATAACACTTTCTCTTTTAAAAAGTAATGCATTTTTTTCAGCAGTTGCATTTATTTTTCCAGGAAATGAAAATATGTGGGTTTTTCCTGGTGTTAGTCTCTAATTTGTTTGTTTTATTTATCTTACTGAATTTTAAGTAGATATTTTAATTTTAGTAGATATTTAGTAGATTTTTTTATTTGGACTGCTATCTTAGATATATACCCTGTTTGCTGTAATTTACTACATAGTTGAAATAAACAGTATTTTAACACTTTTGTGACCAAGGAAAATTTTATAACAAACTAGCAGGTTGCTTTATACTTGTAATAAGCTAAAAAGGTCTTAACAAAAGAAGCTTAACCAGCATAGCTTATTGCCGTTTGAGAAGATTAAGACTGAAAAGATTGGTCTTTTATTGAGAAGATGCAACTAATTGCTTTTATACAAATCTTAAGCTTGGGGGTTTATAGCTTTTACCTTAAAAAAAAGTCATTTTCCCAGATATTGGGAGTTGAAAGGGAAGAGCTGCAACTCAAACAACTTAATTTTCCTATCTCTTAGTAAAAACAGGATTGAGGGAATCTCCTGAATGCTTTGGAACATTTCTATTTCTCATTTATATATTTGTTAGCCTGCATAAGCCTCATTTACTAAAAATGACTCTCTTCTGTGACAAGATTTGAGATAATCATTCAGACAAGATAGTAAACTATATGAGAATAGTTTGCTTCTTTTTTTTTCCAGCCATACTATCTGTCCTTAGCCCAGCACCTAAAACCAAATGAATTAAGTAGAATAATGAAAAGTAAACTTTTTTTATTTGAGAGAGAGAGGAAGAGAGAGAGCATGCATAGAAGCAGGGGGAGTGGCAGGCAAAGGAGAGGGGGAGGCTCAGTGTGGGGCGACGGTGGGGGGGCTGGATCCCATGATCCTGGAATCCTGACCTGAGCTGAAGGCAGCTGGTTAGCCGAATGAGCCACCCAGGCCCCCTGAAATGTAAACTTTTAACTACAATAATTTGAAAAACTGATAATATAGATATAAAGGCAAGAATATAAATTCTCAGAGGAGAACCTTACAGCAGTGCATGTTAATGTGATAGTATTCTAATATGATTAAGAGATGAGCTTTAGTGACTATAGCAAAGAACTTTAAAACCAAATGGATGTGTAGCCTGTGTGGTCCCTGTGCACCCACCCCAGTTAGAATATATGAAAGCTCCAACACAGACATTAAGTTGCCTGATTTGGTAGTGCTGTTTGTTATTCATTTTAACTGTATACTATTGTACTTTTCCATTTATAGCCTTCTCAGTTTACATTAATAATGTGATTATACAGGATTCTGTATTTTATTACTAAAATTTATTTGGTTTCTTTGTGGGTTTCTTTTTTGATATAGTCTATATTTTAGTTATTGAAATTAATATAGATAGTGACCTTGCTTATTAGACTATTTCAGCTCCCATTAATGAATTTTTAGGGACCATTTCTCTTAGTCTTTCTCTTCCTATTCAAAGTTAAATATTGATACTGAGTATCAATATTTGAAGTACAAGCCCTAATTAATAAACTTCCCCTTACAATATACTAGAATCCTTGCCTCTGCAGATTAATGTGTCAAATATAAATGAACCCTTAGACATCTTTTTGATTTTCACTTTTTGTCTTTTCAAATTAAATGTATTCTTATGTATCTAGGATATTCTACTTTTCTGTCCAGATCTAGTGGAATCTCTTTATATGGCAAAATTCTATGACTTTTATTTAATGTTATTTTTAGGGGTCCCCCTCCCAGTGTTTATAATATACTGTGTCCTGTATGGAATATAGAGGGCTTCTTTATTATGCTTGAAGAACTTTGAAAGATTTGTTTCTTTGCTGAGTATCTCTTCTCCTGCTCTCTCTTGAACTCACTAACTGAGGCTTTTCTCTTACCATTCTACTGAAACAGTTCTTTTCTAGGTCACCTGTGACATTTATATTGCCAAATCACATAGTTCTCAATCTTCATCTTTCTGGATGAACTGATACCTTTAGTATGTCTGAGTACTGACTCAAGAAGAGAAATGTATTTCCATTTGGTTTTTGGGAAACCATAGTCATCTGATTTTTCTCCTATCAGTGGCCACTCTTCAAAATTCCTTGTTGGTTTCTCCTTATATTATATGGTCAGCCTCTTTATTTTTGGGGTTACTCAGGTTTTAGTCTTTGGAGTATTCCTTTTCTCTCGCTCTACTGACTTCCTTTAATATCTTACCCAGTTCATACCTGTCTGTATTATAGAAACAAGATATTTTGTTGGCTCCCAGATTATATATCCTGTGAGATCCTTTCCTTTGAACTGCACACTCATATTTAATTGTCAACTCAACATCTCTGTGTGGATATTTGTTGTTTGTAGCAATACAAGCTCCTTTAATAGATAAATCGCAAAATATCATTCAGTGGCTAACCATAATAGAACTGTATTTCTTTCTCATATAAAGTATGGAATAGATGTTTCTGATAAGTGATTTATTCTAAAACTCCATTGTCTTAGTTCTTGACTTCCAAGATTGTCATCTGCATCAAGCCATTGGAAGGAGCATGGACAACTGTGTATCAAAAAGTTTTATAGGCTAGGTTTGTAACTGGCTTGTATCATTTCTGCTCATATTTTACTGACTAGAGCTCGGTCATATGGCTATGCCTAATTGCAAAGGAGATTGAAAATGTGGCTTAGCCGTTTGCTAGGTAGAAGAGGAAAATTGGTTTGGTAATAGCCCCTCTGTCACAGATTGCTTATAGGCACCCCAAACATAACATGCCTAAAACCAAATTCCTGACCTTTATCAAAACCTGTTTTTCTCACATTCTCTTTCATCTTTGTTAATGTTGGTGCTAGTTCTCTAGTTTCTGAGACCAAAATCCTTATAATATCATTGCCTCTTTTCCTTTCATACCCCACGTATGATCTATCAGCATGTTCTTTCAACCCAACCTTCAAAATATATCTAGAATTCAGTGACTTTTCACCATTTCTGCTGTTGCCACTTGTTTCCACACATCATCATCTTCTAGATTATTGCAGAGGTCTACAAACTGGACTCCTGGCTTCTAATGTCACCCTCCCACTTCCACCCAGGCTCTTGCAGCAGCCAGAGTGACCATGTTAAAACATGGCAGAGCATGTTATTTCTCTGCTTAAAATATTCGAATGTCCCCCTCATCTTCTTAGTAACTTTTTGGTCTCTACTTAAAACTCTTACCCATCCAGAATGGTCTCTTTGAAGTTCTGTGGTCTCACAGAGCAGACCTTTGGCTTTACTGTTGTCTCTGCCTGAAATTTTCTTTCCAAGACATCTGCATAACTGATGCTTTCACCTCTTTTAGATCTTTCTTCAAATGTTACCTTCTCATAGAATCCTTCCCTAATCATCTCATTTTAAACGGTCTCCTATTCCCTCTGTCAGATTTTCTGTTGCTCTTTAACATTTTACTTTTCTTTATGGTATATATATTGTTACCTGTGGCAGATATGGTAGCAGATCATCATAGTTTCATTCTGTTTCATTCCATTGTGTAGATCTGTTGCTGGGAAATGGGTACCCAACCAGGAGTCACATTTCCTTTGTGGAGTCATGTGACTTGGTAAGACAAAGGAATATACGTAGGTAGATGACTTGCATGTCATTTCTGGGCTGAGTTGATGTAGCATTTACTGAGCCATTTTTTTTTTTTTAATATATTACCCAACCAGGCACTTTTTTTTTTTTAAGATTTTTTTTTTTTTAATTTATTTGACAGAGAGAGGTCACAAGTAGGCAGAGAGGCAGGCAGAGAGAGAGGGGGAAGCAGGCTCCCTGCTGAGCAGAGAGCCCGATGCGGGGCTTGATCCCAGGACCCTGAGATCATGACCTGAGCTGAAGGCAGAGGCTTAACCCACTGAGCCACCCAGGCACCCCCTGAGCCATTTTTATGTTCTCTTCCCATCTCTACTCCTCTTCAGGACTTGATCTCTACCTTAGTTTTGGCCTGTTTTACTGCATATAACATTTAATCAGCTTTATATATCAGACGCTTTGGAGCCCATTTTATTTTGAATAAATTGCCTTATGTCCTTGAACTTTCCTTTCATGCCTTATTTATTGCCTTCCTTGTATCACAGAGAAATTTAGCCATTTCAATAACACATTAATGGGATAAATCAGAAAAACAGGAAATTAAAAATTAATGTTGAAAACCCTTATCTTGCTTAAATTATTCTAATAACTTCCTTACTTGTGTTCTCATTTATGATATTTCTTCTAATCTAACTTTTGTGTATTTCCTAGAGTTACTGTTCTGCAGTCATAATACTTAAAACTTAAAACTTAAAGCTTAAAACTCTTCAGTATCTCCCTACTGCTAAAAGACAAAAGCCAACTCTTTAGGATGACATGGATAATGTCAGGAGCTCAGCTGAACTAGGAGAGAGCCAAGCTACCAAGGATCAGAGTAGCTGATTAAAGCCACAAACCAGAAATGAAAGAGTAAGGCTTTAATAACTTGTTTTGGTGGTATAAGCAATAGTCTAAAACTGCAGGACTCCCCCATTCCATTTTCCTGCCATTTCCATTTGTTGCGCTGTTTGAAGGTCAGGTTAATAGTGTGGATTAGTATAGATCAGTCTAGATGTTGGGGTCATCTCACTGTTGAAGAAACTCTGAACAAAAGACTATAGCAGTTTATGGACCGTGAGGTTAGAAGAGGGAAAAGGAAAAGAGCTCAGAGTAGACTAAGAGTGGGGAAAAGTGTCTTCAGGGTTTCCCTTTCTTTCTCTGGTAAAAAGATCTGGGCAGCGTGCCTGAAAATGACCTCTGCCTAAGGCTTCAGATAAAGAAACTTTGGGATAAAGGTGCAAGGGCTAGGAATGCAGTTATGCTAAGAATATAACTGGCCAGTGGGTCCTAAGTCCTTGAGTGCAACTTCCTTTAGAGACTGGAGTTCATTGGCTATATATGAAGTCTAGTTTGGGGCTAGTGGAGGGCAGCTTTCCCTGTGATGCCTGACAGGTAAGGCCTTTATAACTAACTGTGGTCAGTCCTGAAAAAAGTCATGCATAGGCTTTTAAACAGGAATTGGACTCCTTAAATGATTCTCTGTGATCTGGCCCCTTCCTATTTCTGTAGCTTCTTCTTTGGCCCCTGTTGCCTGCACTGCCCCAAAATTGTAGAAACATTTCAGTTTAACACATACCTAGTTGTTTCTTCTTTGGCTTTGTGAATGCTGTTCTCTCAGAAAGAATGCTTTTCCTTTCCTTATTCTCCTGGTAAACATCTGTTAACTCTTTGACTCAATTTGTGTGTTACTGGCTTCCAGGAAGTCTTCTGTTATTTTGGATAATGCCCTTTCACTTTGTTCCCAAAGAATGTTTTGTGTATATTACAATTGTCTCTTCATGTGTCTATTTCTTCCATTGTACTGTGAGGTCCTTGAGGATAATAACTTTCTTTATCAATCAAATAACTCTGTAAATCTCCTCTGCCTGGTACAGGTCCTTATGTATCATTGATATTTGATAAGTGTTTGTTGATTAAATGAGTGAGTGAGTGAATGAGTGAAATATAAACTCATTAGTTTTTCATCCCTGTCTTTTATGATATGTACAGGCCCCCATAATTATTTTATACCTCGTTTTCTACTGGGGCCAACCAAAAGGACTGCTTCCAATTTTCTGACCTCTGTACTTTGCTGAAAAGCCTACAATGCCATCTTCTTCCTTGTATATCAGATGAAACTTGACCCCTTCTTATGGATCTTTCTCAAAAAATCTCTTGCTCCTTAAAGCATTTCCTGATCTCTTTAAAACATATGTGATCACTTATTCCTTTTTTTCAATTTCCAAAGCTCTGGATTTTTACTTTTCTTATGCATTGATCTTAATGCCATATAATTCATTTTATCCCATTTATTAGATTGTAAGTGCCTTGAGATTACAGACTGGTTTCCTTATATGAGTATTCATTATAGCACCTCAACCTTTTTAAATAGTAGTGGGCACTTAAAAAATATTTGTAAATGAATATAATTAAGCCAAAACAGTACTGGTCAGTCAGAGACAGACAAACTAAAATGTAGTAAAGTGAGGAAAATAAATCATTTCAGGATGTGAATAATTGCTTCAAAATTGAAAGTACTGCAAAGTTTCTACGAGATGACAGCAACTATTGAAAGAAGTGGCTTCCAACTGTCTTAAAAACCTGGAAGTGTAACGTAATAAGCCCTTTTGTCCCTGTGAATGAGGAGTACATACTTTTCACTAATTTATCTAGCTTGCAAAGCAAGTATATAATATTTTTTATGCTAGTTAAAATCAGTTATTTGCTTTCACCAGTGTTTTCCTAAGAGTTTTGGGTTAAAGGCAGGGAGTTTTGGATTATGGTGGGTTGCTGCTGCATTTAAGCCTTTAAATTATTTATTTAAAGATAAAAGTGTCATACTAGGGCAGCTGATACCTCTTTGCTTTTTCTCTCTGTCTTTCTATAACTTATAAACTATCTTAACAACAACCACAAAAATGTGAGATAGGGGCGCCTGGGTGGCTCACTGGGTTAAAACCTCTGCCTTCAGCTTGGGGCATGGTCTCAGGGTCCTGGGATCAAGCCCCACATTGGGGAGTCTCTGCTCAGTGGGGAGCCTTCCTCCCCCCCTCCCCGCCTGCCTCTCTGCCTACTTGTGATGTCTGTCAAATAAACAAAAAATAATAATAAAATAAAAATGTGAAATAGGGGCCTAAGGTTGAGAGAAATGAAGGCCCTAAATGCCAAAGCAGTTGTTTTTGGCTCTGATATTCCTTCATACATATGCTTATAACCCAAGTAGCATATTTGGAGCAAGTGAATCAGTGACTATTAATGGTTCCCAAGCTTTTTAAATGCTGACCTGCCCTACACAGTACTTTGTATTTACCTTAGTTTTACTTATCTGCTAAAAAGCAACAGAGCCTTATAACCCCTTACCCCCCCACACCAGTCTCATAGCTGTGCTATTCAATTTGGGGTTTGCTAATTCTGGAAAAATGTTTATTTTCTAATTGTTCTTTATTGTAATGTGTGTATATATTGTAATCATATAATTTACAATAACTTTTTGGTCCCATTCCAATCTGTCATTTTGTAAAAAAGGTGTTTAAACTTTATAATAATTTGTCATAATGAATCTATTTATGACCTAATATGAAACTCTCAGCCATAGCAGCATGGAAGTAGCATTACTAAAAACTTTTTAGGGCGCCTGGGTGGCTCAGTGGGTTAAGCCTCTGCTTTCAGCTTGGGTCATGATCTCAGGGTTCTGGGCTCGAGCCCTGCATCGGGCTCTCTGCTCAGCGGGGATCCTGCTTTCCCCCCTCTCTCTGCCTGCCTCTCTGTCTACTTGTGATCTCTCTCTGTCAAACAAATAAATAAAATCTTAAAAAAAAAAAAAAAACAAGACGTGAGGAGGGTCCTAACAGGATTGCCAATGAGGGGCGTTAGGGTTCGTCTTTTTAAAAAAATACATAAATAAAAGTTTTTAAGTAATGGAAAGTCACAGATGTGACGTCTAGCTCTGTTTCTTAGTAGCAAAATTGGGATTTAACTTGTTAAATTGGAATTATATTCCTAACTTAAAGCATTGTTTTGTGAATTAAAAGAGACCACATGTAAAATTCTTATCAGAGTGTCTGATATACTGTGGGCAGTCAGTAAATTTTAGTTCCTCTCCCTTTTCCAGGAGCACAGTGTAACCTACTTCTCAAAAGAAAGAGGATCTGGGGCGACTGGGTAGCTCAGTCCTTAAACATCTGTCTTTGGCTCAGGTCATGATCCCAGAGTCCTGGGATCAAGGGCTCTCTGCTCTTGGATCTGCTCTGGATCATTGGGCTCTCTGCTCAGCAGGGAGCCTGCATCTCCCTTTCCCACTGCCTCTGCTTGTGTTCCCTCTCTTGCTGTGTCTCTCTCTGTCAAATCAATAAATAAAATCTTAAAGAAAAAAAGAAAGAGATCCTGTCTTTCTGAGACTTCAGCTCATTCTCTGCATGCACATTGTCCAGCCCTGTGACTCTTGACTAGAGTGACCCTATAGATCGTAGACTGAAGACAGTCTTCAAGCATGTTCATAAGCTTCCATTCGTTCATTCTAGACATGTTTTAATACAAGTTGGAAACTCATTAAGTAAAGGGGCTTGATACATTGATTAAACATATATTGATTAATTAATCCAGAAACCAAATTGTAGTAAATATTAGTGATGTGGAAAACAGGGTAAATTTGGCTTCTCAATAGATCAATATCTGATAAACCCTATATTAAGTTATGGAGGTCCAAAAAGAGCACAGGTTTATCATTCTTACCCAACCTAGACATCCTCACCAGCCTACTCATTCTCCTTAACCTTCCATATTTTGGCCTGTCAACCAGATCACTCCAAAATCTCGAGTAAGTTTTGCTGGTTGCTCTTTTTAGTCTTGTTCTTAGATTGTGGAGTGTGGCTGGGAGTCAAAAATCACATTTGTACAGAGTGCCACTCTAGATGAATGGTTTCCGATCTCAGCTAGACCTTTGTAACTACTTAGCCATTCTTTTTTTTTTTTTCCAAAAGATTTTATTTATTTATTTGACAGACAGAGATCACATGTAGGCAGAGAGAGAGAGAGGAGGAAGCAGGTTCTCCACTGAGCAGAGAGTCCGATGCGGGGCTCGATCCCAGGACCCTGAGATCATGACCTGAGCCGAAGGCAGAGGCTTTAACCCACTGAGCCACCCAGGTGCCCCGCTTAGCCATTCTTTAATTTGCTTTTAGTCAGCTTTCTTTCATATTCCCCAAGGCAGCTCATTCTAATTTTTACCCCTCTATTCTGTTCTTCTGTTAGAAGCTTGCTATTGAAGGGGCGCCTGGGTGGCTCAGTGGGTTAAGCCTCTGCCTTCAGCTCAGGTCCTGATCCCAGGGTCCTGGGATGGAGCCCCGCATTGGGCTCTCTGCTCAGCAGGGAGTGCTTCCCTTCCTCTCTCTCTGCCTGCCTCTCTGCCTACTTGTGATCTCTGTCTGTCAAATAAATAAATAAAATCTTAAAAAAAAAAAAAAAGCTTGTTATTGAGTAGAGGAAACAGAAATTATCAGGCCAAAATGAGATCTTCAGTTTTTATTCTTTTAAACCCTAAACGTGTTAATGTACAGAGCTTTACATCCTTCCATCTTTGCCAATGAGAAGGAGGTGACTTTTTTCACTTCAAGGGAAGTACACTCTCTTTATAGGATCATCCCTCTTCTATCTCTATAGTGCTGTCCCTGCCGTTCTCCCACATGTCATCTTCAGTCTTAATATATTTTTTGAACTTAGTCTTTTCCTTCTTTAAACATGCTTACATATATTCTTGACCCTCTTTAAACCAACACCCTATTTCCCTAATTCCTTTCATTGTCAAAGAATTTTTTTCAAAGTCAAATTATCTCCATCAAATCTCCACCAAACTATCTCCACCAAAACAAGTGTTCCTTATTATCTAGTTTTCCTTCCACAACTGTAATCAAATTGCTAATGGCATCACCAGTAATCCTTGTATCTGTTAGATGGTTTCAAAGGCACTTGGCTCTAAATGAAGTGAAAATCTTTATTTCAATAACTTGTGAAGAAGTATATTATCTTTTATTATAAGAAGTATAGGTGTGTAAAGTCTTGGGGGCAGGTCTTCAGCTCCATTTTTTTTGCAGTTCTGGGTGTGTAAACTTTTACCCACTCTGTCTTCTTCATGGTTGTGTTATAACTCCTAACAACTGGATCCAACATTTCCTTGTTTCAGCCCATCAGGAGAAAGGGAACTACTGTGCCAACCACTGAATAAAAGTTTTGCATTTCAGATTGTCGAAAAATGATTGCCAGGCAAAAATGTTATGCAATGATTTGTTTGAAGCTAGATTCTGGAACCAGTCACTGACAAGAACGACAGGATTGTCATAATTGGCTTAAAGTCACTTTCTATAAGTTATCCAACCATTTAAGAAGTGATATTTGAGCAAAACTGTAATTGTTATGAAAAAATAATTAGGAAAGTTGCACTTCTCAGATAAGAGGAAAGGGGAGAGAAGTGAATGCTAGGTAGGTAACCAAGTGAGTACTTCAATTTTCTAGTTATAAAATCCAAGATTTCCCCCTTCCAAATGGAAACATTCAAATTTCTATCTGCTGATAAATGGACAAACAAAATATACTGTGAATGAAGTACTATTACATGCTACAACATGGATGAACCTCTATACTCTGGTTTCTCTTCAGATCGCAAAAACATTATTCTAAATGGTAGAAGCCAGCCACAAAATTCTACATATTGTATGATTCCATTTATATAAAATGTCCAACATATGGAAATCTTTAAAGAAAGTTAATCATTGCTGGGGACTTGGAGCTGATTATTATCAGGGGCCATTTGAGGGCATTTTAATCAGAGCTTTCTTAGGTTTTTGTTTTTAAATCACGTTTGAGGGGCACCTGAGTGGCTCAGTTGATTAAGCCTCTGCTTTCGGCTCAGGTCATGATCCCAGGGTCTTGGGATCGAGCTCCGCATCGGGCTCTCTGCTCTGCGGGGAGCCTGCTTCCTCCTCTCTCTGTCTGCCTGCCTCTCTGCCTACTTGTGATCTCTGTCTGTCAAAATAAATAAATAAATAAATCATCTTCGAAGTCACTCATAATACCACTGTAAGCACATGCTTTTATCAAAGTAATGTAGAGGTAGCAACATGTAAATTCATTATTAACTAAAACCCCTTCCTTACCTTTACATCATTTTACTGTTGTTGAAGCAATTTCACATACTACCATTTCATTTGATTCCTCACTATGGCCCTATAGGGTGGGCTAAACAAGTTAAAATTATTTTGTGTTTAAGGCGACAGAAGCCCAAAGATGATAAATGATTTATGTAGCGATCATAGATCTGGAATATGGTAGAGCTAAGGTGATTAATTTTAAGTCCTTTACAATAAATGGGACCAAATATTTTTATATCCTCTCCAGAAATTGTAAAGATTATTGGTCTTTAATATAAATTGCTCCCAAACTTTAGCTATTTTATATCTTACAGTATGAATTAATTATACATTTGATTTTAATGAGTTTCTCTTAAAAGGTAAACAGGTACCAGGGTTACTCATTTGGTTGAGTGTCCGACTCTTGGTTTCAGCTCAGGTTATGATCGTGGGGTCCTGAAATGGAATCCTGTGTTAAGCTGCCCACTCAGCAAGGAGTCTGCTTGTCTCTCTCTCTGTCTGTCTCTCTCTCTCTCTCAAATAAATAAAATCTTAAAAAAAAACAAAAACTCAGTTCTTTGGTACTTTAGAGATACTGGAAATGTTTTTCAAAAATTATGTATTCTCATTAGCATTAGGCTCTCCAAAAAATTCCAGTATGGATAAAAAGTGCCTTTTACCAATGCCTTATTTTAAAATTGGTCCAGACTTAAGAAGATCCAAGTCAGAGCAAACACGTTTACTTCCCTTCTGTCCTGCATCCTGTGAAATCCTCTACATGACCATTCTCAAGGAAGGGAAAATGGAAAATAACCAGTATGGGATGTGGGATTTCTTTGGGGAAAAATAAACATATTCTAAAATTAGATTATGGTGACAGCTGCACAACTCTGTAGGTATACTAAAAACTATTACATTTTACATTTTAAAGAGGTGAACTTCATAGCATACAGATTATATATCTTAAAATGCAGAAACATAAAAGCTTTTCTTCATTCTTCATCCTTCTAAACATTTTTTTTTAAAGATTTTATTTTTAAGTAACAACGCCCAATGTGGGGCTCAAACTGCCAACATGGAAGTCAAGAGTAGCATCCGCCAACTGTGCCAGTCAGGTACCCCCCCTTCTAAACGTTTTTGTGTAGAATTCAGTATTGCTGCCCACTTGCCGCATTGAAGAGACTTGCTTTTTTGTCTTTTTTGGCACCATTCTATTTTGATTCCCTCATTATCTTACTGATTGTAAGGAACTTTTTCTCTGTTTCAGTGATGCTTTCCTCTTCTGCAGTATTTAAATATTGGAATTTCACAGATTTTATTTTCACTCTTCTGCTGTCCTTAAAATACAGTTTTCTCTGCATCTAGCAAATACCAAACTTATAATAAGCACTCAGTAAATTTTTGTTAGACGAATATCTAAATTCCTCAACTCCCAACACTGATCAATCTCCCAATTTCCTATCTCTAGTCCAGGTTGCTTTTTTGAGTTCCCAAGTTACAGTGATTTCTTATTGAACATACCTGCCCAGAAGTTATTAGGTGTCCAGAACATGATTATTCTCCAACCACACCTGCTTAACTTGCCGTCATTTCAGTTAAGTAGCATCTTTATCCCCTTACTTCCCCTTTGTCAGAAACCTCAATTTTGTTCTCATTCCCTTTTTCCTCACCTTCTATATTTACTGTCTTACTGAATCTTATCTATTCCACTTCAGATAGGTTTCTTGAATTCTAGCCTTAAGTTCCATCCCTACTGCCTTCTTTTATATTGTTGCCATGCAGTATATAAGGCTAATCATATTGGTCCTCTTTTGAGAGAAACTTGGCTGTCTGTTGACTATAAGATGTGCAGAGAACTATTTCGATTAATTATACAAGGGCTTTTGAAATCTGGTTCTAAACCTATGTTTCCTGCCTTAGCTTTTTGCCACTCTGAGGTTGCCTCGAAGTGATCTTTGTTACCCAAAGGTCCTAAGATAAAGGTTTCTTTTTTATGTCTTTATGCCATTGTCCATGCTCTTTCTTCTGCTTGGAGTGCCTTTTCCATTTTGCCCAGCAGACTCTGGTTTATCATTTAAATTTCTTTTTAAAAAGTCACTTGTTCTTTAATTGGTTATTTATTAAGTGCCTGCTTTGTTCCAGTTACTGTGCTTGGCCTGTGAATTAGGTAGACACAAACCCTTGTCTTCATGGAACTTACAAAGTAGATCCTCATTAAAACCGTAATGGAATCCTTAATCCTCTCAGGCAGGGTTAATTAGTATTTTGATCATAGCTGAGTAGTATCCAGTGAATTTCTAGAAGAAATGTCATGTGAAAACCTCATTGGCTTTGAAGTTTATAGTTACTACTGATGGGTAGGGCCTTGTTTCTTCATCTTTAAAATGAAAATAACAGTATTTTGGCAGAGTTGCTGTGAGGCTTGGTGATAATGTGTATAAAAGAGCATGATGGCTAGCACAGAGCAGCCAAATGCAATAAATGCTGTCTATTTTAAATATTATTTTTGATATGATTTTCTTGTCCTGATTATAACATAGAAAATTATAAAAGCATTATTCATATTGATGTACCAAGACTGGTACATAGTTGGCACTAAATAGATATTTGATGAATTACTTTTTTTAAATCACATTTTTGGGGAAAATAGATCAGAATTATCTAAATAGTGTGTCTACTGAGGTGAGTTTTAGGGCTTCTTGTATTCAGCATCATTTATTTAAAATGTTTTTTTCATTTGTCTTTTGTTGGAGTTTTAGTTGGTAGTACGATAACACTAGATTTTTATTTTCTTATAACTTTGCTTACTTCCTGGTAAAAATGCTAAGTGAGTAAAGAAATGACTAATAGGCTAACAGTAGCCAGGAAAAGTATGTGATTATTTCTTAAAGAATTGACCTTGTTACAAAATGATACTTTTGTAAATTATTCTCAATAATAATTGAAGATGAGTGTCTAAATGTCTCTAAAAGCTAACAGAGAAATACACTGAATAGTACCATGCAGAAATTCATAACTACATAAAATATAATTTTACATAATTAAATAGTATATGCAGTGTTACAGTGACTTGATGTATTATCAAATCTATGTATCAGGCCTCAATAAAGAAATAATTCTGCTTTAGAAGATACCTCCTTTTGGATCCACGTAGTCGAAGTGTTTTTTTTTTTTTCCTTTTCATTAAGACAGCACAGTGCATAGATCACCTCCATTTGATTTATAGTTAGTTCTTGGTTTTAGTTAATATTCTTTCTATTTATCTGCATGAAGGCACAGCAGATTTCAGCTTGTGAGATAAAGCATTCTTTTATATTGTATGATGCCCTTAGTACCTGAACATTATTTCACCAAGATTTATGCAGAAAGTGAAACCCTTCTAGAACTTAAGCACTTTTATCTTCTAGCTGACAGTACACTGAAAATATTTACTTCTTTTTAGAAGTTACCATTTGTTTAAGTTGTAGCTAATATCTAGCATGAGTTTTTAATCTAAAAATATAGAAATGAAAGCGAACCAGATACAGGAATTTAAAGAACAGGTAATATAAAATTTTTAGAATAAGATATGAAGTGCTAAAATTATTTAGGATTTAGAACTTTTATTTAGCCAGAAAATTTATTGCTGACTTTTGTTAAGGCTATCAAGATGTATCAAGTATTGTCATAAGGAAGTGGGTAAGATGGAAAATGGGACATTTTTCTAATGTAATTGCATTGTGACAGTTTTTCTTTTTAAAACTAGCACTCTTTTATTGATGTAGATCCAGGTTACATTAAAATGACACAACAGTGAAATTGCAGACATTTATATATCTGACTAAATTTGAATAAGTGTTAGTACCTTTAAGTTATGGAATAATTGGAATATATATGTAGCTGTCACTGATTTTTAGTAATTAACATAACCAAATTTAATAGAATAATATAAAAAATCTACTTTAATAAAGCAATATGAACTTAATGACTTCAGGGAAATAATGTTAATGTTTCCCTTTTTTCCTTGATTATTTTATTCTGTGTACTAAATTTTGTCTCTTTTTTTTGATTTTTTGACAATGTACTTAATCCTGGTCTGAACACTATTTCTGCTACTGATAGCATCTGAAGAGGCTTATTCTCTTTCCTTTCCCAAAGATTAGATTTAACTCTAGGAGAAAAAAAAGGAGCTTGAGCATTGTATGGAGAGGAGGAAAAGATGAGATGTTCTCATGGCACCATGTCATTCTCAAGGGTGTTCCTTTAGAAAACCAAAATGAGCATTGCACAAATCCAGGAGTGCCATTTATACAAATTTTGATGTGAACACTGCCTCCTGGAGTTATGCAGTTTACTAGCCATTTAATAGAGCTCTGCTCTATTACGCATAGTTTTTTGAATTCTCATTATTTATTTTCACATCTGTCTTCTCCATGAGACCAGGACAGTATCCTAACAATTCTTGTATTCTTGGCAGCTGGATCAAGGTAAAGAGTCAGTCATTATTATTAGTAAATATTTTTGGATTCTGTTACAATATTCATTCATTTACACGTTGTTAATTGGCTCCTTGGTGTGTTAAACTTTTCCAAAACACCCTGAACTTTATAAAGTCTTAAGATTTACTTTATAAAGTCTTAAGATGTGAAAAAAATAGATTATTTATACTTGAGCCATTTAACTGCTAGAGGAAGAAAGTGGATTATATCTTAGTTATTGATTGAGTCTTTCTTTTAGCCTTTTCCACCTGATTCTCATTTGGGTCATACTTGTTCATTTATTTTACTTGATCAAATCACTGACTACAATGGAGCTCAGAAAGGGTATTAATAGACTATTAATGCTTGAGTTATATTTCCCTCTAAGATATATTTCAACAATCTATTTGATTCTATTCTTGTAGAACAGAAAATACAAATTCCGTATATTAAAATAACATTGTTTTATAGTCTTTTATGTAGATTTTAATGATATGTTAAAGGTATGTGTATACAAACAGATAAGAGTGAAGGTTTTTTTTTTAAATTATGAAGAAATTAGATGACTTAGAAAAAGACAATTATACTTTTATTGTAATTTTAACCTCAGGCTTTGAAATTAGCTCAAAGAAACAGGGAAAATAATTAGAAAGAAAAGTTAGAACACTTAATTTCAGTGTCATCCACAGCTTTTCAAATATGTGTATTTACTTAGTTAGAGATTTTAGTACTTGGAGAGTATACTAGTAGGGGACCTAACTACAGCACCTTTTATAGAGAAGACTTTATTTCCAAATGTTATGTGGCCTAGGCTCACATCCTTAATTTGAATACTTTTGGGGATCTTAGTTTTCATTTTTGTGGAAATGGATAAAGGTTAAGTTTGTGAATGTGGTATCACATATTAATATAATTTTTTTTGGATGAGTTCAGATATATAAAGGTGTGCAGTAATCCAGATATATATATATTTCTAAATTTTCAGAATAATAATTTCTTATCTTACCCATGCTTGTATTTGATTAACAGTTGGTTTCTTTTCTGTTTTTTTTTAAGATTTTTATTTATTTATTTGACAGAGTTCACAAGTAGGCAGAGAGAAAGGGGAGAAGCAGGCTCCCCACTGAGCAGAGAACCTGATGGGATTTGGGGCTTGATCCCAGGACCCTGAGATCATGACCTGCGCCAAAAGCAAAAGCTTAACCCACTGAGCTACCCAGGTGCCCCAAGAGTTGTTTTCTGAACCTCGTTTTTTAAAATTTTTCTAGCCATACCATTGGTGATAACTCCAAAAATATACAACTTATTTAATTCATAACATCATGGGAAGATAGTTGATTATAGTTGATTATGCCAAATTTGCCAATTTCTTATCCTCTTTTCCCCTACAAGGGGCTTTTAGGGAGGGGTAGAGGTATTTCTTAAATGAGAGTGAAATCCTTATGTGAAAGATCTGAACTTACAGAAGTTGGTGATTGAAACCTACACATTCCTCTTGCCAATACTGTTCTAAAATGACAAACCATGCCTCATTTTTTCAGTGATAAAAGTTAATACAAAGAGTGTATGTTATTGGAAGGAGTAGGATTGGGGGGTAAAACATGGGATTTTTAAGCCCAGGTCTGTTTCTATGTAAATGACTTTAAATATGCTAGTAATTACCCTTATCTGAAAGAAATGAATATGGCTTTTTTATCCCCCAAAGAACATGTATTGCTCTGAGCATCAGAAATTGGATGATAACGCTATTTTTTATCCAAATGAGGCTAATAGCTATTCTTTTATGAGTAAGTTCTTGAGGATTTGTAACCTGTATCACCTGCAGAGCAGTGCTTTATTATGGAGAGACTCTAGAGAAAATGTATTGAAAGTTTTGGGCTCTCTAGAAGATTTTTGTAATATACTCTAGATCTGTGCTCTGTAATAAGTGATTTTTGTTTGTCTTCAGATTATTTGAAATTGTTAACAGGAGTTAAACTCTTTGTATTGAGAAAGATAGTCTGAGATACAGCTTCAGGATATTATAAACATTATGGTGAGCTATAAAGTTTTTTTTTCCCTTTTTTTTGGACTGTAAGTATTTTTTAAAATTTTTGGTACTACATTTATATTTGAAGATGAGATTTATCTTAAAAATTTTTTCATTGTATGAGCAAATTCTCCCTTCCTGATATATTGGTGCTTTTCAGCCAAATGTTAGTATCAAAGGGCACAAAAATAAATATCATAGTTCTGTTTCCTCTTAATTTTCATTATTGCTCTTATACATATTGTCTTTGAGTTATCTCTTAATTTGTGAATGATTTTATAATTCTTCTGTTTTTTCTACACTATGACAAAAAATATTGCACACATCCTTTAATAGCTGTTGGATTTGACTTCACCCTCATGCATTATACTAGAACGTATTGTTACCTAATTTTGTAATAATTTTATAATAGCAGCTTAACATCTCTTATAATTTTAATTGTTATCAAGAAAAATGATATCATTTAATTTGACTCAAAATTCAGAAGGATGGATGAATGACAAATTAATAATTCACCACCTTTGCATAAGACTGAAGCATTGAATATTAGAAGGATTGATGGCAGAAGAGGTTAACAAATTTTAGCAGCTTTCATTAGCTTTACTTCGTCATATGTTTGTGGTGCTGACTGAAATAGGCTTTGTAGGAGATCTCAGTCTAGGGAACTAATTACTTGTGCCGATTGCCGCCCTGATGAATAGACCCTCATTGTATCATTCCCCTGAAGACGAGGAGCAGCCTGTGATTCACGACTGCATCCTGGCTGATATTTGATAATAATTTTAACAGATAAATGTAGGTAGGCAGAATGATGAAGTGCCTATCCAAGCTCCATGACTATCAAAGCCATACACGTAGCCATCTGTATATGGTCTTCTCGCCTTTCAGCTAAGGAGAATTTTATTTTATTAATTGAGTTCAGACAACTCTTGTCTTTTGCTTCTATGTGTATTCTGTAGGAGCTTCTTACATATTTTAAATGGTATTATAATAGTTTTCATTTAAAATGGACACAGCAAAATAAGAAAGAAGAATAAAAGAGCTCTTTAATTTTCCTTTTTGAGGACTGCAATTCTTACACTTTTTTGTATTCCATTTTGGTTACAGTACATCTCCTCCTGTTTTGCATGATCAGAATCAACAAAGGAAGTTTTTGATATTCTCATTGTGTCCCCAGCTTTCTCAGAAAAGACCACTGGATTCCTATTATTTTAAAAAATATATATCTTCTTTAACTAATGTACTGTTAGTTGTCTATGCTTTTATTGATCTGAGATAATTTTTAATCAGTAAAGTACTTCTTTACAAATTATTTTGAATTTTTAAAGGATAGCATCTCCAATACATCAAAATAAGAGTAACTTTTAAGTGGGTATTTTGGGACTATCAGTTGGTCAAGACTAATAGGTCAAAGCTGACAGGTACAATTTTATTAGCTCATGAAATACAAGTGCGATTTTATTTTGTATTAGTCATTCCTTATAGAAGTTTTGATTATGAATTTTTTTATTTAATTAATGAAGCTTAGTGAATAAGTGTATTCTGCAGGGCTTTGTTTTTTTACTGTAACTGAAAAAACTTCATATTAGTGTTTTCCTTACAAAATATTTTTCAGCATGCTAGATTATGATTAGTTAATAGAGAGAGAGTTGACATTTATATATTGCCATATAAAAGATCCTCATAATTGGGGAAAATATAGTAGAACCCTTTAAAAAATACATTTCCAAAAGTATGCTTTTGATATAGCAGTTATTGCAGATCATATAGCATGTAGTTTTTAATTAAATATAAAAACAGACTACATAAAACAGAATTCCAATCTGATTTGCTTGAAAATAGATTGCTGTTTCACTCTATAGGAATGGTTTATTTAAAAACAGTAAATGGAAAAGAAATGCATTTTCTTGTGTTGTTCTAAGCCTCAGGGGCTAAATGTAATGAATATTTTAAGAGATTATTTTAATTAAATTCCTGCACATCTAAACAGAGTAATATTTTATTATCACATACATAACCATGTAACTGAGATATTCATTAAAGTTAACACTTTCTGGACCAAGAATTCATGGTATGATTTACTGACCTTGTGCAAAAAGGCACAAATTAGGAAGAAAAATGAAGGGGGACAGACTTTGATTAATATAGGTAATGCTATACCATATTTATAATAGCCTTTTTCCCTATTCTGGTTTATAAATGCAGCCACAGAGAAAGGTGCCCTGCTGAGGCTGAAATGAGGCTGAAATCAGAGCACATGCCACTAGAGTGTGGGGAAACTGATCACACTGTCAGCAATTCATTTTAAAATGATGTATTTAGTGCTCATTTCACCTTCCAAGAAAAAGGAAAAGGAGTTCCTTAGACTGGAAGGTGATATTGTTATTTTCAAGGACATACCTAAGTTAAAGATTGCAGAAAAAGGGGAGTGTGAGGTGGAGGGAGAATTAGGAGGAAGGGGAAGGGAAAAAAAAAAGCCAGAGCAAACAAGGAGAGCTTTATGCAGAAATTCAGTGCTACCACGCTGTTTGATAATTGCTAACATATGTGGCTTCTCTGTTTCATTGTAGTCGTCCTCGTGAGTTCTGGCGCCTTGACTACTGGGAAGATGACTTGCGGCGCCGGCGACGATTTGTGCGTAACCCTCTAGGATCGACACATCCTGAAGCAACACTAAAAACAGCCGTGGAACATGGTCAGTGTATAAGCCACTCCTTGCCAATAGCAGCAGGTACAGTACTTGGTAATGAAGAGAATAACTTCATTATTACAAGGCACTGTAAAATGGTCCATGCCACATTTCATACTTATTCACCCCAGAAAGAGAAGTTAAATTTTTTTATAGTTAGTGTAGGGTCCTATTAAATTATGGTGTCAAGTGTATTTGTTTATTATGTTACACATGCAAAACTTACTTAACATAGACCCTTTGTTTCAGAGCAGGAGGATAAAATATTTCTCTTTTTAAGTGACACATTCAGCTTTGAGTAAATTAATCCAGGATGCCTGCCTTAAATCCATGAGTATCAGAAAGACAGCATTTACAAACCAAATAGGTTTCTAGGTTCTTTTGTGTGTATATGGTTTTCCCTCAACTATGGTATTTTAGCATGAGATTATGAAGTGGGAGAGATGGTAATAAATGTCCAAGTGCCTAGATACTTTCTGAGCCTTGATTTGTAGATGGTTGTGATAGATGGCTCCTAGAAAAAGAGAATAGACATTATTTTCATATGTTCCTGTTCTGCATCAACTTGTTATCAGAGCTTAACAAAACATTTTTCCCTTTTTTGACATAATGCGTATTACTATGATTCAGATTAGACAGAAGCCTGATGAGCAAATTGGAGAAAACAGAGAAAGTCCTTTGGATTTAATAATATACTCTCTTTGATCATAGGATTTCACTTAATATTTTATAACTTTTGAAAGCCAATTAAGATACATTGATTAAGGGGGGGAAGTTCCTCTCAATATTAAATTAATTTTGATTTTATAAAATATAAATTGGTTATTTTTTAATAAGATAAATGGTTTTAATTCTCTTTTTTCAATGTATTGGTTTAACATGCAGCAGTTTATGGTTAAGTGATAGTATGTAGTATACAAAATAAATATAAAATTACATTCAGTAAGGGTATTAAGGATTTTAAGGATATTAAGAATTTAGATTAAAAGTCTATGATCTTAGCAAAGTTTGGCTTTAGTCAGGCAGCTTAACCTCTTGCACTCAGCCTTAAAGAGCCATTTCTGGAAGAAAATGTCCACAATATGTCATGAGATATAACACCAAATGTGACATCAGTCCTTTAAAATAAATGATCATACAGAGAATAGTCAATAACAAAGTGATCTAAAAGCAATAATAGTCTGAGGGCCCTACATCTTCAACTTCAGGAGGTAGGGAAGGAGAAATAAGATGTAGAATTAATTAGGCTACTTTCCCTTTTAGGGTCCATGCGCTTTTTATGTGTTGCCATACATTTCAGAGTTATATTTATTTTCTTCTTTCCTTTTTTTTTGGGGGAGGGGGAATGCCTGATAACTCACTCTTACACTAAAAAAAATCAGCTTAATTTTGCAGCTTTATACTTTTCAGTCAAACAGACGTTACTATGTACACTTAAAATTTAATAAGTATCTTTCTGTCTTCTTAACTGTCAGTGAACATTGAGTTGTGAAGCCTGAAGTCTATCAGTGACAATAAATGTATTTTCATGAAAATATTTCCTTTTATACTTGGAGAAGGGACTTGTTTTTAAAAATTATACATAGGCAATCTGTTAATCCTTAATTTTGAAAGAAATATCAGTAACTTGAACTTAAAATTCGTGGTATAGATTTAGTACAGAGCTTATTAAAAATCCATCTTTATTAAAAATAGTACATGTAGCCATTTGGGGGAATGGCAGAATTTTTTGTAATGAATAAATTTGGATTTTACTGCTATTGAACTTTACCTTTTAAAATAATATTATGTCAACTCTTTTAATGCTAAGAAGCTGGCTAAAAAATATTTATTAGCAATGCTTACTGTCATTTAAGACTTTTTAAAATCCTGTATGGAAGCAGATTTCACTAAAATTACTCTAAATAGTAATTGAAAGGTTAATATAATATTCATTAAATTGAGAGAAGTAAATGAAGCATTATGTATTTCCATCTTATTTGACAATATTGTACATGAATCTTAAAATGATTAATATTTAAAATACTCTGAAAGATTAAAAACAAAAATTTTAATCTGAAATGTGTTTTTTTAAAAAAAAAGTGTAGGAGATGCTTCAATGTCTGCCAGTTAAAGAGGCATGTCATATTTAATATAACATCTTTTGATGAAATAGACAAGTTTTCTGTCATAATTTGTATTTTTTATTTTAAATAATATTACTTTAAAAACTCAGCACATAGTTTGTACACTGGTAGTGTTTCATGTCAATCAGATTTATGCTAGTTCATTACATAAGCCAAGAACTCAATATTTAGTGTTTTATTGACATATCTTACAGATGACATTCAGTTTTAATTTTATGTTAATTATGAAATTCTTGTTCTTTAGCCTTACCTTAATAACAATAAGGAAGCTAATGAAAATAAACATTAAAAATCAAGTTAGCGAAACAAAGTGGTTAATGTGATCAAGAAGCACTCGAAATTACAGAATTTAACATGGATAAATACTGTGCTTCAGTGTTGAATTTGAGTATTAAAAATAGATATTACTGAGGATAGTGTGTCAGTTTTATTCTGTTTTAGGAGTTCTCACTTTTATTTATAATTGATGTAACTAAGGAGGCACATTAGTTTAATACAGAATCTTAAAACATCATGAACTATATTATTGTTATCAAAGGGAAACATCTAAATAGAAATGCCGTTAGAGATTAGTTATGTATTTTAGTAGTAAGAGCCATCTTTTTTATAGATTGATTTGATTTGAAGGAAAGCCTCTGGTGTAAAGGTGGCAGAGTAAATACCTGAAGAGTGATGTTCTCTGTTCGGGCGATCAATACTAGCCCCATGACTCTACTTCTGGCTACCTTCTAGTTAAAAACAAATTTTTTAATTCTGACAATTTAATTGCCCTTCCCAAGTTCACATTAACTTGCTTGGGGAAAAGGGCCTTAGGTAATTTTTCAAAGAGAGACCCTCCAAAGTGGTTATTTATAAAAGTCATTTTGTAATGGGAGATTTCTTTAACTTCGCAGAAACTGAGTCGTATTTTTAAATTAAAATTAATACTTCCTCTTATTATCAAATATTCTTTATGGAAATTAGCAGCAGCAAGCAGAGGTGGGTATTTGATTCTTGAGGGCATTTTCTTGCATTTTATGGTTTAAATTTTATTAGAAATTAGTTGTAATGATTTGTAACATTCTCCTGATGTACAGGGCCCAGTTTGTCAGTTATTTATTATCAGAGCATTTTAGATCTGGAAAGAACCAAAGGCTAAAGTCTATTATAACTTTATTCTTTATAAATAAGGAAACTGAGGAAACAAAAGCCACATAATTCTTGGTACACACAGGACTAAAGCCCAGGTTAACTGACAACTAATCAGATTTTCTTATTGTAGTGCTATACTGTCTTCTAAAATTCATTGTTAAATATAATGGGAACTTTACATTTAAATTAAAGCCACATAAAAAATATTTTAAATGGTGGAAAGATTGGTTTTAATTCAAATAATAAAACAGTTTAGTGGTAGAATCCTATTGAATTCAAGACATTTTCATTTTGTTGAGAATGTGCATGCTAATGGTAATATATGAGGAGAATTTAACATAGGTTAAGAAGTCTCTTATAATTGTATGGAATGATACAAGTAACTCATCTGGTTTTCTTGGGATGACAGATCATATAAAGATCCTAAATCATGCCATTCTCTCATAACTTCAGTAATGCCAGATATTGTTGCTTCCTATTTAGGATCAACATATATTAGGTTCTGTAACTAAAACTCATTAGGAGATGAACTGGGCTTGTTCTCTTAATCTCCTAATCATCTTTTGTAGTTTCACTAATACTTCTAGAGTAAATTGTCTTGACTTGGAACTGTTTGGAAATTGCGTAAAGTTTGGGACAGTAGTTGTATATAAGATATTCTTTAAGTGTCTTGTTCAGAATAAGCAGTTATGGTTATAGGTATTTCACATCACATTAAGTGGATACCCATATTCATTTTATTTACATTTGAGGTCATTTTGTTATTCCAGTAGTAATTTTTTAAGTGCTTAATTCTTAATGTATAAACTTCTTTTACTATAATATGGACTATTGTTGATTCCATTTCACTGGTACAGTGGACTTTTAAAAGGGAGTTTATGTGTCATAGGTAGAACCATTTTCTGTGTTCTTTTTGTGTTTTAATTTTAGTTAGCTTGTGTTGTATAGATAAATCAACTGGTGCCTAGAGCTAGCTCTAAAGAACTTGAACTTTACATTTTGAGGACCAGCTTTACTCTGAGCCCTCTCACTGCTCTTAGCTTCAGTGAATCAAGTCATGTTTCAAAGAAAGCTTTTTTGACAGATTTCTGCAGTTTTATGTAACATTTGTAGTTTAGTTATCAAGTTAGGGTAAATATTAAACCAGAATAGAATGTAAGACCATATGAAGGCAATCTGTTAATAGTGTTATAAAAAATTTAAATAGTTATCATGTTTGGTAATAATTTTATCATCCAGCAAAGATCTGAATCAAGCTTTGAAATCGATTCAGAAGTGTTTTCTGACTTCATCCAGTTAAACTTTTATACTAGTGTAGAATATACTCACAAAAAATATCAAAACAGTTGATACTTGTTTTAATGATTGATTGAGTAGAAGGCGAACAGAAGTTAAAAATATACTTTCCCCAGCACATATAAACATGATAATTATCTTTTATTTTATGCTTGGGATAGTTTTGTTCTAATTTTGAAACAAAAAAAGTTCTTTAGCAGAGAGCTATTAGACCACTGAGAATTGAACACCAGCGCATGTGGTGTGTGTTAGAGTACTGTTGGTAATTTTACTGCTGCTAACTTAAAATCCTCAAGGGGGAGTTAATTACAGGAAAACCATTCTAAATATCAGTAAGCTGCATATTTTCCATGACAAGAGGTTTTTCAGTTGAGGTTGAACTATTCCAGAATCTGAGCTTGTAAAAATAAGTAAATAAATAAATTAAAGTGGGTATATGCGTACAGTAGACTTACAGTACTTCAGAAATTTTTCATAAAATTTTATTTAATTCAAAAGTTAGTTGTGTTTTAATATGTGTCGGCATGATGAGAATTAATTAAAATTTTTTAAAGTTCCTGTTGGATTGGATAACAAATTACACTTTGTGGTCATTTAAAATGAATGAATTTATTTATTGAGCTATTTTAAACCACTGTATATTGCTACTTGGCTGCTCTCATTTTTTGCAAATGTTTGCAGATTAGAGGGTTTTTTCCCTTTCTCTCTCCACCCCCTTACCCCCGCCCTATGTAAGCTTGGTGTAGTGTGCTTTAGGACATGTATGGTAATAATCAGAGATAGTAATGAGCAAGGTATTGAATTTGGTTGTTTCTGATGTTTATCATATCATATGCTCATCAAATTTATGTTTGGAAATGAGTATTTTTGTATTCTTAACTTGTTATTATAATTTTGACTTAACCTTTTTTAAATGCACTGTGAGAAACAATTATTGAACTAATCCATAAATTATATATATGTATTGATATTTGTGTAGTGATTAAGATACCAGTACCATAATGCTTGGATTTCAATCCTGACTCTACGAGTCAGGGAGCTGTGTTGCCTTGGGCAAGTTATGTAACCTCTCTGAGCCTGTTTACCTGACAGGGAGAAATTAGCAGAGGAGAATTAAATAAGTGAAGTCTTTTGAACACTCCCCAGTACATGGTAAATGTTATTTAATATTAGCATTATTATTATTTCTGCTTTGAAGAAGGAAATGTACATCTAGAAAAAGAGAATATAACATTGATTTTGTACTAAAATCTGATTGGCAATTGTTAATTTATTATGATTTGCTTTATAAGAAAGTATAGAAGGTGGTGGTTTCTCTTGTATTGCTCAGTGACCAATTTATTTTTAACACTGATAGTAAATAGGAAAAAGATCTTGTTTGGGCTCAGGCCAGTGTTTATCATCGAGTAAGAAAATATAAATACTTGAAATATAGACAATGATATAACAACTTAGTGTTATTTTCCTAAAAATTAGGGTTTGGGAGGTATATTTCTTTGTGGCTTAAAAAATAAAGGCATTTTAATTAGATACGTTAAATTTTTTCGAAATATTTATTGAGACCTTCATATGGGTGCAGCATACTATGCTCATTATTTGTGGGTATGAAGGAAAATAAAATTTGATATACCCATAGAGGGTATTCCAAGCTAAATATAGAGAGCTTTATCCCATGACTGCTTATTTACTATAAAGCCACTATTTGCTTTTAAAGTAGTGCCATTGGTATTTTACATAAATGATATTCATTGTGAACTCACAGTGAATAAGATAAAAATAAACTTTTACCTTTATTATTATCCATAATCATACCTGTTAAAATCAAAGAAGCTTTGATTTGTGAAAACGTTTAGTAGCATACATGTAGTGTAAGTATTTTGAAAAAATCATATAGATAAATATTAGTCCTGTTACTGCAAACATTATCCTTTCTGGCTTTGGGGCCCTAATGCCTAGGCAGAAACTGCAGTGGAGCAAAAAAGCCTCGCTAGCCATCTAATTTCCATATCAATAGCTCCTGTCTGGGTGGATCAGGTGCTTTGCCTCCTGGATTTCCCTAGCTGGAAGCCCCGGGAATGTCAGTAGTATAGCAGAGATTCTCAACTTTCCCTTACATGACACTACGAATTTTTAAAAATCACAACCCAAAACTTAGTACCTGCTTTTATGTATTTCTGAAGGAGAAAGCTGCTCAAAGCAGTGGAAGTTACCCTGGGGAGGGATATGGGGTTTTGAAGTCAGAATTTTGAGTTTCAGTGTTTTCTCCTTTCAGCTACACCTCTGTTCCTCTTTCTGGTTCAGTTGTTGGCTGTAGCTGCTCCACGGAACTGCTTCATTCCCTAGATTTAGTGTACCCTTTTCCTCTTTCCTCTCCTTTCTGGCTGTCTTGTCACAGTGGCTGAGTCTGGTGCTGCTGCTCTCCGCAGGCTGCTCCCGTTCAGGGCCTGTAAGACTCTTTGCCCAGATTCCTCTCCTTCTGGGCTTTCTGTTATGTTTGCCCCTGGGGTGTCTTAGCCTTTTAGTTTAAACACATGGAGGAGGTAGCGTTTGAGCCTCCACTTAGTTTCCATAGTGTCTTACTCTTGGATATTTATAAAAGGACTGAACTGGGGGTCTGGGTGTGGTGAAATGTGGGCAAGGGCAATATGAAGGTAAGAGGGAAGACTGGAGTAAAGCAGAGGGTGCAGCTTCTGAGAGCTGCTGTAGCTTTCTTGATGTCAGCTTTGGCTTCAGGATTGCACTTATATCCTCATTGGCTGTGAATCTCTCTTAGTTCTGACCCTTCTTACCTCTGGATTCTCCTTCACAACCACTCCCTCACCATTACATAATGTTTTGGCAGTATAATCATTATTTGCAGAAATGATCAGCCCTTCTTATTTTTCAGTATTAAGTAGGTATTGTTTCCAAAACTGGGTTCTGATTTTTTTCTGCTAATTTCCCCAAAATGTGCTGCCTTTGAACCCTCTCTTGCCCTAACTGTAAGTAAATAAATGGTTCCGTGAGCGGTGCAAGGGTCAGATTTAATGGGATTAGGGTGCTTGTTCAAGGTAACATTAGACTAGGCTTGGAGAATCACGTTTGTCAGAAAGAACATGTGTACCATCCCAGTCATTTCCCCACCGTGGATGACTCTGTAAAGATGACTGACCATCTTTGGCCACCTATCCTTACCACACTTCCCTGCCCTTCTGCCAAAGTACTCTTCCCCAGAGCTGATGGACAGCTTTGTTTCCTTTTCATTTCAGCTGCAGATGAAGATATCCTTGCTAAAGGAAAACAGTCCATCAAGAGTCAGGCTTTAGGAAATCAGAACTCAGAAAACGAGATCCTCCTGGAAGGCGACGATGATACTCTGTCATCCGTGGATGAGAAAGATTTAGAGAATCTCGCTGGTAAATTCAGTGGTTGTGCGGATATTTCGGCTAGCTCCGGGCCAATAAGCATCTAATTACTTACTTTTTCATCTGTGACCGCTAGGACTACCAAGTTTACACCCACAATTACTTTAAACAAAGATTGTTTTTGTTCTTCCAAACATTTTCTCCCTAATCTTCAACACGGTTTCCCCTTTATTTTTCCATTCTTTTCAGTTTCTTTACCCTTCTCATCTTTTTCATTTATGAATAATTTTCACTGTAAAAGAAAAAAGTTTAAAAGCAGCAACAACAAAATTCCTTCACCCATGGGAGTTACCTAATCTCTATAAAATGAGACCTAGAAGTAAAATTTTGCCAATTGTTTTTTGTAAATAAAGCTTGGAGGCAGATGAGCTATTTGCTTTGATATACAGGTCTTAGTGAACATGCTGCATATATATTTAACTCTCTCAAAAAATCCATTCCAGGAATGCTGTGGCTTTTCACAGGATCCACATATTTTACCTGGTGTAGGAATTTTGATTTGCATCTGCAGATTTTCAGTTTTACTTCCCTTATGGGAAAAATTCTGTTGTTTAGCCTGAAATTTTAGTCATTCATTAAATGGCTTTCTTTTCTTTAATGCCTATGGCTCTCTCCCTCCAGGAGGAAAGTCAGAAAGATTCTCCAGTCTCCATAGGTGAAAATTATGCAGCCTTCTTTTTTGATAATTTTAATTTTAGAGAAAAGACAACAAGAATTTCTCATTTAGTGATACGTCTGCATCCTGTGCTACCATGCAGTAAATTATAATGAAAAGTAAAAATAGATGATGGTGTCTTCTTGGATGACCATAAACCTCTCTAGAAAGTAAAATAAAATTAATTGGAGCACACTGTTAAGGGATTTGGGCTGGGCATAGAGAGTAGGTGGACACTGGTATTCTCTATCCTTTTCCTTCACATCTATTTACCCATTTCCTCCTCCTTTATTTTGCTTCTATTCTTGCTACTAGTCATACATTCATACAGTAATAGAGGTGAAAGGGGAGTTTAATTATATAATCTTGACAATGGCAATAGGATTAAGAAGTAATCCACACTAATAAAGTGGTGTGGGTTAGAAATGAAGTGGAAATTGTCAGGGGTCTTCTGTAGGACCTAGGCTGCCCTAGCTCCTGCAGCTGTCTGCTTACCCTGTAATTGAATGTCTGAGAGTGATTGAAAAAATGTTATTTCTTCTCAGGATTACATGCTAATGTACAGAGGGCAAAGGAGACAGCAAAAGAACACATAGCTGCTTATTTCATCCATTTATAGGGATGAGCTTTGGGAAATCATGGCTGTTCTGCAGCTATCTGCTGCCCATCTGCAAACACAATGTATTTGTACATTGGGAATAGAGGGCAAAACCTGCTCTGATCTCCGCAGAGCATCCCTTCTATTGTCCTACTGGCACACATTAAGATTGATGTGAGATTAAGGGCCAGCACCTTCTAACAATCGATGGAAATGTCGATTCATCTGAATTTTGAAACATTTATTCACCCATTGATTACCTGAATAGGTGTTCCATGTTTATAGGCACTATATTAATTCAGAACTATAAGTGCCAATCTTCTGTTGCTGTTTTCTTCACCTACAGGATTTATACAATGAGGAGTTGACGGGATTTCAAATTCTTACTCTTTCACTCTCTACCTAAATATATATATGTGTGTAATATAATTATTACTTTTTGTCCTTTATTTTAGGTTTAGCTCTAATATACTTTATGCTCGTCTATCTGTAGTGAATCTATTGTTTTCAGTAGCAGGCTGATTTGTCTCTTTGATAAGCCCTGTGGAGATTTGATTATTCCAATAAAAATTCATTCACTTGGAAACCCACCCTCCAGCTGTTTACTCCCAGAGTCCCTGAACTATACTAATATTAGATTTGGAAGCATTGAACAATATTTAGCAGTGGAAAGGCAGGCTTAGAAAAGAAGTATTTTTACCAATTTTTCATGGGGTAAAGTTGTTATGGAAGAGGTTTTGTGTCAACCTGGCACAAAATCTTTATCAGAGAATATGGTGTAACGTTTCTCACTTCACTAATAAGCTAGTGATCTTTGTCGTAATCATACTTCAGCCAAACTAAGCTAACCTCTGGCCTTGGAAGCCCATTGAGCCTTCCTTGCTCCTGGTTGTTGTTCCGTGTTGTTGCATAGCCTGAGGCTTGTTTTCTGAATGCAGTGTGGAAGGACTCATTCAGGCAGAGCCACCTTCTTACCAGGAGGTTAGACCAAAGCTTTGCAGACTCCCTGTGAAATAATTGCATCCTAGTTTACTATTATCATTAACTGCCTACTATAAATTTCTTAGTATAAGAATCCCAGTAACTTTGCATTTTCAGAGGCAGCTTTGGGGTAGACAGAATTTGTAAGTGTAGACAATTTGGCAGACAATTTGGTCCCAGAGGTGAGAATTTGAAAATACAATTTCTGCTTGAATCTACTAGATTTTTTGAAAAATGTCATCCCATTGTGTGGCTTGTGTTTTGCTTTTGGCAGGTCCTGTTAGCCTGAGCACACCGGCTCAGCTTGTGGCCCCCTCTGTTGTAGTAAAGGGCACTCTTTCTGTCACCTCCTCCGAACTCTATTTTGAGGTGGATGAAGAGGACTCTCACTTCAAGAAAATCGACCCCAAGGTGAGAAGAGGAGGAGGAGTGGGTTTCACTTTAAAGCATTTTTTTTCTTATGATGGGATGGTGGGCTGCTGTTGGGTAGGATTGGCATTGGTAAAATCTGACAGATTTAGTTTGAATTTCTTGCTGAACTGCTTCTGCCTGTATGCAAGACTACTATCTTGTTTAGCTTATGATTCCCTTACCAGCAAGTTAGATTACTGAAGTTCATTTAGATTCAAAAACAATTTCCACTTAATTGCGTTTATCATTAGCTCATTCCGGGGTTGGGGGGGAACTACAGGGAGTATCGTCCATAAATATATTTTGCCACAAACGTTCCAGGGTGAATTAAGCTACAAAATTCAGTGAGGTTGAGAGTGGAATTATTTTGTTTAGCCTTTATATTTTCTGGATATAATACCAATATATCACTCTCCTTGCTTTGTCCTCATGACTTACTACTCTGTTGTGCACGCAAGCATGTCTTATGTGTGTGAGATACCTCTGTTTCCCATTACCTACAGTCGATTTTACAAGGCACTGCATAATTTCCTATTCTTAAATGAAAATGTAATTTCCCCTTTAAAATGTATTTCTGATTACTTTTCAGACCTTGGCAACTTTATTTTACTAAGAAACATTTGTGGCATAGCCATAAAGCCAAAGCTGGGTTTATTTCATGAAAGTGAATGGTAGAATTTGTTCTGATAGGAAACAGTCTCTTTTAAAATGAGCAAAATAAGCAACCTGTAGAAGAGAAGTGGCTTAAAAAATGGAATTACTATTTTATGGTCAGATAGCTTGTGTGAACACACATATTTTGAGTTTATTGGTAGGAAGTTCTTTGGTAATGTAATCATGTGAATTATTAAATTTTAGTGATTTTGAAGTATTTCAAAGCAATCATTGATGAAAATGGTGTAATTTTATTTAAAACTTTACAAACAAATCATCTCTTGTCTTACATGTGTTTCTAGCATTTTGTTTTGCAGTTGCTGCCTTTATTAAGATAAGATTTGGTAGACCGTATGAAAGGAAGGCTACGTTGGAAGTGATTGTTTTGAACTTGTTAATTCAGCCAATTCAATATAGAGAAAACTTTAATTGTGAAATTATATCAACTGGAAAAATTTCCTACTTTGTTACATGGTTCTGCTATCTGAAATTGTATTTTAGTTTCTTTAGGAAATGAAGGTAACCAGAATTACTTAAACTCTCTAATTTATGGTACTTTGTATGTTTGAGAGGTTGAATTTAATTCAGAATGTTCTATTATGCTTTTGGACATATGTGGCCTAGAATCTAAAATGTGATGTAATTTAAAGGTGTCTAACATAATTGTTCTCAAGATTAGGATCTCTGCCAATCTTTGCAGTGAGGCTCTTTAAAGTTATTTACTCCTTTTGAGAGAACTTAAAACTTTCATTTCTCTCTGATTTTATTCTCTGCAATATCATTAAATTAATTTTTCCCCTATTGCTTATGCAGTACAAAGATCTTTTAGCATAATTACAGCATTTGTCTTGTACCCCTGCATTCTGCCTAGTGTTACGGAAATCAAAGTTTTGCTAATTTATATTCTTAAAATTTTTCAATTATTGAAAGAAATTTTTATTTTGTGTAGATGTTGGTGCTTTTAGGTATTTTGTAAATGAGGATGCTTGTGTTGTGGCAGTGTTTTTCTTTTTTTGTTGGTGATACCTGCGTTAAATAAGATAGGGGAAAAATTGCCGAATTGGGGGAATTTTTGTTCTTTTTGCCAGGACTTAAAAACTTCTTCCTGGGGTAGCTGGAGGGAGATAGTGTCTCATGCTGTAAATACTTGTGTGCATAAGGAAAAAAAGGTCATTTTAAGATGTCATTTTTATCTTTTAAACTAAACATTGTACCTTTAAATGACTTCTTTGTAAATGTGAGCACCTACTACTTGCTTTGAAAATGTTCCTAAAAATCAGAACATTTTCCCTGGAGAATAGTTCATTTTTATTATTAAAAAAAAAATTAGTATTTTTGTCTGAACCACTTAGTATTACAGTGAGTTTGTTTTACATCTATAGGAAGAGAGATCAGAAAAAGATACAGTATTGGTTGAAAGAGTAGAGATTATTTCAGAACTGATAAGATCAAAGTTTATATTTCTAAAACAAAACTATTTTTACTAGGAAATTTTTACCAGGGAATCTGAGAACTTAAGCCTCTTTTGTCAAGTGAACTCTAGGCATCAGAGCCCTGAGTACTTTCCTTGTTTTTATCCATCTCTGCTGTCCTGCCGATCATCCCTCCATACTCTCCCTCCCCCATGCAGACTTCTTCCTTAGATCTTTAAAATTCCTTTTTAGAACACTTTTGCCTCCATCTCTCCTTCATGGATTTTTCAATAAATTAAAAACTGGACTAATTCAAAGAATAAATTTTAAATGTTAAAGGTAATATCTGACATATTTTCTGTACCTGTGCCTCATTATTAGCATATCTAATGGAATATATTGAAGACAACATAAAGAAGACAATCCAAACCAGCTCCTTTAGGATGCTTTCAGTTTTACTCATTATTTTATTTTTAACTGTTATTTCCTTGTATTAAAAAGAAACCTTTGTTAATTTAGATGAAGTCTTAAAACAAGTATACATTGGATTATTACCTTAGAAAAGCAGAAGGAGTAATGTACTTTTTCTGTATGTAAATTCTTGAAACAGTAATTTTTCTTTGGTCATAAAAATGGTATTAAAAACTTTTTTGTTTCAATTGCCTGTAAGCACCTTCTGAATAATTCTGGATTTTGGCAAATAATGGTCTTAATTATGGCATTTATAACTAAACCTTAAAAAACTGAGGTAGTTTCTAAATCTGTATTGTTCATATCACCATTTGCTGGGGAAAAGGAATATTGTTGCAACCATTTTATTCTTTTTTGGTGTGGTTGATTGAATTGTTAAGTTTTTGTTACTTAAAGTTCCAAGAGGACAAATAATTGATAGCAAAGTATCAACTGATCATGTTAACTATCAAGAAAAGATCCATGAATATTGCCTTTGTTTTTCAGACTCAGAGTTGATTTTTTAAAAGTGTGATGTAAGAAAGCAAATCTCTTAATTTTTAATGTGAAATCAGTTTTTTCTATTTTAAACACTAGGACCAAAATCTTTCCTTCCACACAAAAAATCTACTTTTTTCAAGTGTAAAGAAAACGATTACTTTCAACCTCAAAATTTGCAGAACAAACATACTATAGTTGGGTAAAATTAATATTTTCTCTTTTCCAAGGATTGGGAGTGGGGGGACTTGTATGGTTAAATCTACAAAAAGGGCTGTATTTGTAAATTTTGAAAATTAGAGTTCCAGTAAAAGCTTCTCTTGCATTTAGTTCCTGAAGTTCATATCCTTACATTGTAAATTATCAATTATAATCTCACCTCATTTAAGAACAGTCCACAGTCAATTACAATGTAAAGTAATATTTTTATTACTGTTTTCAACAAGACTGCTTAGGGTGAGGGTAGAGGTGCAAGAAAGGGAGGGGCACAATCTGACATTGGCACTGAGATACATTTAACATCACCAAAACTTTTTTTAAAAGAGAAATTTTACATATAATTAAATACTTTTTCTCACTTGGTGACAACATTCAGGCAACCCAGAACAAAATGAAATGAAAGGGAGAGGAAGAGGGAAAGAAAGAAGATGAGCGAGGGGAGAAAGGGAGAGAAGGAAAAGAGGAGAAACTACTATACATTGATTTGAAAATGTACCTTGGGTTTCATTTTGTGGTGGCAAAGCCCGATAGCTTCTTTTGTGTGACCTTTTAAATTCACATTGTTTGGAAGAAAAAACGATCACTTTTGTGCAAGAATGTGATTTTGTTTGTTTGGTTGGCTGGTCTGCTCTCTTTTTGTTTGCTTGTTAATTAACGAAGGTCTTGTGCCTGCTTCCTGTTTCTTTCAGGTGGCTTATGTAAAAGTTTGTGTCCGGAGTTTCTGCTGTTTGTAGCTGAGTTGTGTGAGTTGTGTGTAAGAGAGCATTCCCATTTGTGTCGCTTTTCAAGCAGTCCCCAGCACCCTATAGTTTGTCCAGGCTTTTGGGATTGGTGAGAATTTCCCTGGCCAACCTCCAGGTCTGCTTGGCAGCGCTCTCCAGGGCCGAATGGGGCTTGCCCTGAAAAAGGTCGAGGTTGGGCAGAAAGTAGTGAGGGCAGCGGCGGCACTGCAGGCAGGAGATGAGCTGCAGCAGGATGCCGTTGAGCCGATCGCCTAGGCACGCCTCGTCCCAGTCCGTTTCCCGCGGGTGTTTCTCGCACTCATACAGCAGCAGCGTCTTCATGTGGTAGTTATTGAGCGGCTGGCCTGGCAGCTCCAGGTGGCGGTCCCGCAGCGTCTTCAGCACCGAGAGACACTTGTTTCGGCAGCCGCCCATCAGCAGGCGGTTCTCAGCCTCCCCGAACTGTAGCACCCAGGCATCGCTCTCTGCAGAGCTCTGCTTGCCCGTCAGTGAGTAGCACTCCTTCGACAGCAAGTTGAACCCTTCGGCCTTGACCTCCGCCACCCGATTGGGGCCGGGCCACGGGATATGGGGCATAGGCCACTGTGCCGCACTGCGAGGCCAGATACCGGTGCACTTGAACGCAGGGGTGATTTGCACCACATAGCGCTCCCTGATGCGCAACTTGACCTCGCTGGTGTCTGCGATCATCTTGACCACATCCCGATAGCTGCACTTGTCCACCGCCTGAGCCACCAGGGTCTGGAAACGTGAGCGGATCTTGCGCGCCGAGAGGTAGCCGGACGCCGTGATGAACTCGACCCAGAGAGACATGCTCCGCTTGCGTCCATCACTCAGTTTGAGCACCGCGCAGCCAGGCAGGGAGCCGTCGTCCACGAAGTTGAAGACGCCCATCTGGTTTAGGTAGAGCACCACCTCGAATTCCGTGGGCGAGATGACCTCCAGCCCCTCGTAGCGGGCATCGATCTCGCTCAGGGAGCTGATGAAGCGAGGCTCCTGTACCTCCACTTCCTTTAGCACGTCCGAGACCACCTTACAGACCTCTCGGATGGTCTTGGCGATGGCCGCCTTGCGTGCTTGGCAGCGCTCAGTGTAGTATTTATTGAGCTGGTAAACCAGCTTGGCCTGAGCGGCGATCATGTTGGGGCACAGGTCCGGGCTATACACCGGCGTCTCGCAATACGTTGAGGGATCCAAGGCTCACGCAGTGGTGGTGGCCCTGCGGCTGGCAAAAGAGGCGTCACGCTCCCCCTAAGCCCCACTTTCGCTCTTGGTTTCCACCTGGACTGACCGGCTGACAAAACAGCCGGCTAGCTCGCTCTTTCCCCTCTTTAGGAACCTTTTTTCTTCTCCAGAAATAAGTAAAAAAGGTAATCTTTGAAGAGGAAAAGTACCTGCTGGGACTTTTTTGCTTGATGTGTAAAATAAAGATGTGATTGTAAGAGAGATGAAGGGGGGTGGGGGAAGTGGGGGGTGAGAGAAAAATTCAGGTTACCAAGAGGTGAGGCTTAGATGCCTGCAGCCAAGATTGCCCAGAAATCTGGAAATAAGGTCTTTTAAGTGCCAAAGTAAATTTAAAAATAAAAGCGAAACATTCAGTGTTTCATTCTTAAACTTCTCTCCCACGCTGGTAGGACTTCTTCACTCAGCGTAGGTAAGTGCCTTTTTCCTCACCCTCCCCCAAATGGAAGGTGAAAGACGTAATTAAGGTCCAGAGAGCAGTGAAGTGCAGCTCAGTCCGAGGCACACTTGGAGGTTTGCAGATGCCCCGCACTCTCAGCCTGACGGTCTGGTCTCTTCTCAGGGGGTCCTCTTGTAGCGGTTTTCCTCTTTCCTACTGGAGGCGTTGTTTGGACTGGGTTTGTTTGTTTGCAGTGGCTTCTTCTTGTCTTTCTCTAGGTGCAAACCGCTGAAAGTTGTTTGGTATTCATTTCTGCTTCGTAATTTATAATTTTGGCCCTCACAAAATCTATTTTAGTGTGACGAAGTCCTTGCTTGCGTTGCATCTGGGGTTTAGTTATAAGGATTCAGGGGTTTTTCTTCTCCTCCCCCTTTAGGTTGCTTGTGCGGATTCCACTTTCTGAGTCGTCTCTCCCTCCTCCCCTCCGACGTCTCTCTCCTTTTCCCTCTCCCTCCCTCTTTTTCTCTCTCCCTCCTCCCTCCTTCTCTCTCTCTCTCTCTTCCTCTCTTTTCTCTCTTCTCTCTCTCTCTCTCTCTCTCCCTCTCCCTCTCTCTGCCTTGCTGTTTCCTGGAGTTATTTAGTTTATGAATGGTCCAGGGCCATCATGAGGGGGGTGGAGCTTCAGTTCCTACAATCGCTACCCGAGCTGTCAGTGCTTTAACCAATCCGAGAGAGAAGACAGGCATGCTTGGCAGACAGTAGCCGCGACCGCTGCACTTGATAAAGAAAGGGGGTAAAGAGAGAAGTAAGAAAATAGGAGGAGATAGTAGAAGTCAAATGCTCACACACATTTTACAGCCCCCTTCTTCTTTATCCTCTCCTCTTATCTGTTGCAAGGAAGAAAAAGAGTCTATATAGAAGGGACTTCCTGGAGATGGCTGGAATAACGGCGAGAGAGTAGCAGTGGTTGAGAAAGGTTCACTTTTTTTTTTCTTCCTACCAACATTGTGCAGAAGGTGCAAACTCTGAGAAAATTACTTTTGCTTGAAGGCAAATAGAAGGAAGATGGGCAATCTTGGAAAGAACCTACATTTTTCTAGATTTTCTCCTCTGGCAAACTCTCCCTCCCTTCTCTTCCCCTTCTCTCCCATTGCTGCCAAGAGCCAGAGCAATTGCTGTATGTGTGCACCAGTTGGGGTGTGTGTGTGGAATGGATATGGGGTGAAGGTTTATGACCATAAATCTCTTTTCAGTAATTTCCATATCCTGTTGAAAAATGGGGCAGAGTAAAAATAGTGCAGGCACCTTGTTTGATAATTACTTCTTAATTAAGATTCAGATATTTTTATGCTATTACTTTTGTTAAAAAGACTAGTTATTAGAGATAAAATATGTTTAAGTCTTGAGAAAGAGTGCAAATTTGTATGTGGTAGAATATTGTTGGATGTACTTTTAAATTAACTAAGCCACTAAAATTGTTTTAAACAATAAAAATGAAAATAATTTGTAAAAGTGAACCTGAGTTAAAGTTTTCTTAAAATGTTAGATATTATAAACCTAATTTTGAATATACTCTGAGGCAGTAGAGTTTCACTTGTAAAAATGATTTTATTTTCATAATTGACTGTTGCTTTTAAAAGACTTCACTGCTGCAAAAATCTATAACTATCCTGTTATTGATTACACAGATGGCTTCACTCCTCCCTTGGCATTTCACTGAAACTCATGCATGTGCTTTTAGTATATGTATTATACTTTCAAGCTGTACCCCTTGTAGCCTTTCCCTACTTTTGGATGAAAGAAACTGTAACAGTGTTTTTGATTTGCTTAGTATGGAGGGTTTATGTTTGAACCTCAGGTGTCTTGATGCTGAGTCTTTTTAAGACAAATCAAGTAGATGGAATTACTTTTGGTTAGATTTTCGATATTCTCTGATAATGACATAAATAAAAAATCTATGAAGCCATTTGGGCAAACACTTCCTTTTGCAAAACCGGTGTGCCTGCTGCTTTTGCAAAAGCTCTTGGGAGGGCTTGAGGTGCCCTCTTAAAAGCTGGACCAGGTAAACCTGAATTCAGTTGCATAAGGAAAGTTTATTTCTCTCCATGTACTTGATGTCAGATACTTGGACTTCTTGGTTCTTTCTTATGTCTGTCGAGCAGACCACTGGTGGCTTGCCCCCCTCACTCTCTTTGCCACAGCCTCTTTCTAAAGAACTGGTTGGCTTTTTAAAAAATCAAGTCGGATTTTGTGAAGAATACGTCTTTGGTAGCCGGAGTTGGGAAGTACAGTCGGAAGTAAGCAAACACCATACTCTGGGGTGCAGAGCTTTAGTCAACTTCTCCCGCAGTGGCGGTGACTTGGGGCGGCGTTTGGGTCCCGCCTTGCTGGGGGCGCAGCTTTCATCTCGGGAGTGCTTGGCGGCGGAAGGATAGAGCCGAGCCGTGTCGTCTTCGGCGTTCGCGCGAGTGCGAAGCCCAGACTCTGTAGGTACCCCGGCTAATGCTTTGAAGGTCACACTGGCGCTCTGGGAAATATTACCGGGCAGGAGGGACACTTTGCTGCAGAGTTGTTCGGCCAGCCCTGAGAGGATCTACTGCAGCTTCGCCCCGGGGCAGTTCCTGGGCGGAGACTTGTGCTGGGGTTGGAGGGTGCGGAGCTTTCCCTCCCAGACCCTGGAGGTGGCTGCTGCTTACTCATTTCGGGTACCCGAGCAGGGAAGGCCTTGCGCGTGGACCGGCCTGGCCCGCGACGTTCCTGGGAGCGTTTGCAAAAAGTCCCGGGGAGCGTTTGCAAAAAGTCCCGGGGGTGACGGCAGTTGTCCATCTTCCCAGCTCCAGTGCGGCGTCGCCACCCCCCACCCCCGGGTCCCTGGGTAGGCGCCGGCCCGGCCACGCGGATCTTCGCGCCACCACTCCCTGATACCCCACTCCTCTTTTTCCGGCTCTGTCGGGCTCGACCAAGTTTCGTGGCACCCTTGTCTCTGGGTTTCTCCACTTTTACACACAGAGACTGAGGGATGATAAAACGTTACAAATGTTTTGATTTAAAAACAATTCATTACCAATTTACCCTGTCTAAGGTAGATGCTGTAGTAAATAATAAATCAGTTAAACAAAGACGACTTTAATTTATTGCCATGGTACTAATTAGAAACATCATTCGAGCAATAAACTTAAACACTTCCAGCAAATAATGCTCGCTCTTGCTCGTTCCCTTCCTCCTTCTTCCCCCCTCCCCCACCCCAACTCACTCTGGCTCCCTCTGCTCTAAGAGCTGCTTCAGCTGTGTGTTTGCGGATCCGCTCTTCCTCTGGTTGAATAATTGAAGGGGGAAACGGTATCCGAGGAGGCTGTAATTGAAGAGCCCCTGTCACCTCTGCTTTTATGTATGTTAGTATAGAAGTCCATCAGCAGCTCCTTGATGGTGTATTAAAACGAAGTGGCAGCCCCTTCTGCAGGAGATACCGTATTCTATTAAAGGAGACCAAGTGAGAGAAAGAAACTCTAGAGGCTAAAAGCCACTTCAGGTCTTCAGACCGATTGATCTGTATTCTCTTGTTATAATCCGTCTCATCATACTTGAGTTAATGAGGCAAAAGAGGGGGAGAGAAATCTGATGGTCCTTGACAAATTCATTAGGGAGGTTGCAGGACATTTTATTTGACTGTTAAACATCTTGTTTGTTTGGTTTAGGCAGTGCCAACATCAGCATGCTTCTGCCCAAGACCTGCGATGTTGGGCTAGCTTACAGACATTCCTAAAAAGAGAGGGAGGATATTCAGGGTGTGATTTGAATTTTTTGTTTGGGATTTTGTGTAGTCCATAACCTTCAGACTTCTCTAGTCTTTACCTTAACATTACTTGAGAAGCATTTTATGAAAATGTGCACTATAATACTAAGGAGGGGTTGTTTTTAGTTAGTGTAAGCTAAAATGTATGTGTTGAAACTTCAGCCTTAAAATTTCCGGTGTCCTTAAAATAAAATCAAAGTCAAGTTATAGAAATTAATGGGCTAGTTTTTGAAAAAAGTGAATATTTAAGCTCCAGAAGAATAGCCAGATTATACTTTACATCCTCTTTTTAATTGATCATGAGCAAATAAACTTTCAATTATTAATTGAATTTCGTCTTGCAATGAAATGCTTATGAGTACAAAAACTTGGAAATAAGATTTAACTATTTATACAAATAAGATCTTGAACATAATGGTCTATCTTAATCTGAGGGCCTTTTTATATTTAAAATTAGAAGCAAAACTGGGTACTGTTTGGTGCTAAAATGAGGTGATGTATTGGCAGAAGACTTACATTGAAGATATAACTGAAGAATAATGGGCAATTAATAGGATGCTAATTTTATAATATGTTACTCTAAGATAGTAATACGATACTTGATTTTCTCGGAGTTTTTCCTCAAAAAGAAATGAACAATCCAGTTGTGATACTTTCTTGCATAGAAAATGCAGTCATATTTTCCTACAGCAATTGACTTAAACAGCCTCTGCTTAAGTGCTTTGAGGAAAGAACCCTGTCTTCCATTTATAGGGAAACAGTATGAGAGAAAAAAGAGAACTAATGCTCTTTGCCTGTCATTTTAAAACATTCCTGCACTGCTGATGAAGCTTGAACTGCTTGAGGGAATATATGGATTTGAAAAGAAACGATTCAGTAGTTCATGTTGTGTTTCTCAGGAGCAAAACCAAGCTAATGGCTGAAGTCAGAGCTTCTGTACATCTGACAGATATAATCCTGTTTACATTTCCAGAGAATACAGAATCCTTAAACTGTTTTATTTTTTGCTGATCTTTACTTAGAAATATATTTACTAAGTTAAACAGTGCATTTTTTACTTTATCATATCGCTGAGACTTAAAAGATACTCATGATTTTATTCTTTATAGACATGGCATACAGTATTGTAACAATCTTTACTAAAGAGTATACAGATTTTAGATTATATAATTTTGTTTTCCAGGAAAACATTTTAGAAGTATTCAAAACATAATCAGGTTATTGACTTAAAAAAAAAAAAAAACCAACTTGGAAGGATTTACACTTTTTGGAAAACAAAGGACCTCATGTTTACATGTGTATACTCTTTTCCTCTAAAATCTAATTTTGAAGCATCTGTGTAGTTGCTAAATTTTGGGGTTCTTACGTAGTTAATCTTTCAACATATTTATAAAAATGCTTGATTTTTTTAAAAGAAAAAATAATTTTTGGTCAAAATATAAATGGGGAAATGAACAACTACTAAACTCCCTTCATTTAAAAAATATTCTATTAAAAACAGAAAGAAAAGTGAATAATCCAAACACAAATTGTGTATTAGTTGATGAAATTTTATTGACGTAATTATTTAAAAAAAGCTTTTAAAAACAATTATCAGAGTTGTAGTATCTCCATTGTATTAAAAGTCAAAGTAAAATCACATTCTCTTTTGCTTTCTGTGAAATTATCTGATTTCCAAAACTGAGGTATCATAGACATTGTTTCTAAACTATCAATAATTACTATTGTGGAATCAGTCTAGAGAGTAATCAGTAATTGAATGTTTTATTTGAACAGTTCGCTGTAGTACCTGTTTTAAATGGTCAGTCACACTGCTGAACCAAGTTGTTTTTGTTTTTTCCTCTTACAAAATAGCTTTAAAAAAAAACAACAAAAAACAAAAAAACCCTTGTAATCTCTTTGATTGGTTACCCAAGGGTATTGTTCTCATTTGTACAGTTTGAACTTAAGATAATGTTCTGTCAGGTAAAGGCAATAGCTTTAATTTTGCATAGTAAGCCTATTGAACTGTATTAAGAAATAAATCTTTTACATGCTTTTGAGCATTGTGTTGTGGGCCTTTTGAATTTGGTTGGGTAACCTCAGGTAATATATGATTGGTGGTGTTGTTTATACTTTTACATCTTTTACAAGTCTAATTCTTACTTCGTAGGTTGAGAAAATTGAAGAGTACAGTATATGTTCTTGTTTTCCCCCAAGTTGAATAACATACCTTATTAAGCTATACATAATTTGATCTTACCAAGATGTATAATGATAGAGCAGAGAAATTGTACTCAGGAAAATGGAAGCAAGCAGCTTTTAGCCTAACCGAAAAGTACATACCATTGTATTACTGAGCCAGGATATGAAATTTTAAGAAAATCCAAGTTAATTCAGCAAGCATCTCTCAGAAGGTGTTTCATTGAACTTATTGTATTTTCACGTATGTTGGGATGTATCATTTGGTCTTACCAATAAATCATTTAGCTTTTTCTCATTTTAAATGTATACGTTTTAGAGTTGTAGTAATTACATTTTTATTTCCATAGATAAACAAGTTCTGAAAGTTAGAACAAATAAGATCCTGTCCTCCTTTCTTCCTTCCTTTTTAACAATTTGAAGTTGCTAATATACTATGAGGTAGATATTAAATTTCACTTGTCAAATAATTTTGGCTTTCATAACTCGCTATAATCTTCAACAAATGAGAGGGTAATTTCAGTAGAACCAGCTCTTAACTATTTAAGGAATGATTATATAATTTGTGGGTTATTTTTTGTGTCTAGGTGTTTTTTTTAATATCAATTCCAGAAGATAGGAAAATCAGGATTAGTCAATATTGAAATTGATGCTAAATAAATCAAAACTTTTGATTTCCATTTTATTCAAGACATTAAATTTTATGGTTTAAAGAAGGTGTGCTATCCTTTCTTTAATAACTTAATACTATACACTCACATGTAGAATATATTTTGGGGGATCTTAGAGCCATCGCCATTCCCATTTCTGTTTTCCTTTGTGATCAGTGCCAGACATATCTGTAACAGATGATTGAGATTAGGGATGTAGATTATGCTAGTTCTGCGCTGTACTTAGTTCAAAATATAAGACTTGGTATTGTGTTCTATATTTCTTTCAGGTCATGTAAGACATTTTGTGGACCTATGTTTAAAATCATCAGTTAAGCATATCATATGGATAGTTTGGTATTATACTTCAGGAAAACTAGTCTTTTTGAACATTTTAGTTTATTTTAAAATACATCGGTTCTATCACACTCCATCTTCATTATTACTAGTAGAGGTCATTTGGCATCATTCTTTTGCTACCATCACAGAAAATTTTTAATAGAATTTGTATTATTTTTAAGAGAAATGTTAAAACTCTAGCCTGTTTCTTCCTTCAAACATTGTGAATTAGAGTAAAAGGGATGTGCTGAGAGGTCTTTCTGATTCCTTATAGTTAGTTAAACAACAACAAAAAAAATTCTTCATTGGCTCCAATCTACGTATTGAAGACATCTGTATAGTATAAATAAAATAATATTTGATGATCTAAGGAATGGAAACTTTTCCTTTAACCATGTGAAATCAAGCTAGGATATAAAACAGCTGTCTTGGCCTATGTATATCAAGGTTCTGCCAGCCTGTTTCTTTTCTGAATTTTCCCTTTCTATCTTCCCTTATTATCTTTGGATCCTAAAGAGTCATTCTTTTATTTTCTGACTGGTTTTGTCTGAAGACAAAACCTGGGTTGGTAGGTTTAAATCAGCCTGGATAGAGTGAAAAATCTTTGATCTATGGCTATGACTGTTTCCAAATGATTTGCTTGCTGGGACCAGACACTATCCATGCCCTTTCACTTTGCTATCAGATAGGTACACACAAAGGACCTGAAAGGCTACCAGATGCATAGTTAATCATCAAATTAGGTAAGTACGGGGTTCCAACCATACTTAATTAGATCTTCTATTTCTAATAGTTATTTGTTCTATGGTACCTTATTGGTTAAATGTTCTACAAATCTAATCCATTCTGGAAATTAGGCAAAACTTTCTATAAACTACAGCATCAGTTAAAAGTGAATGATATAAAGCTGTGTATTTTTAAAAATATATAAGGTCATTGCTGTCATGTAGCTTACCTAGGTAGATAAGACAGAGGCAGTTTGATAGCATTTAAAGAGCATTAGTCTAGGGGGGAAAAAAGCCCTGATTTTTTGTCCTGGGTTGACTACAAACTATCGAAGTGACCTTGATCGAGTCATTATCTCTACTCACTGTTTTTTCAGTTCTTAATTCAGGGGTGGATTAGAACTTTTTTCTACCTCTTCAAGATAAAATGATCTGTAACTTCATACCATAGCATGATTTAAGTTGTTCTTTATGTCTTTATTAGTTGATTTCAAATCAGAAATCTTTCTGCAGGAATTTAGACCTACAGTGCTGCTCTAATATAGGTATATGAAAGTTTTTAACATGAAAAAAATTACAGAAAGGAATAAGCTTACAAATGGTTATATTCCATCCATATTTTAGTCTTAAGGAAAAAAATGACAAATTATAGGTTGGAGATGGTTGTGAGGGACAACCAAATAACAACTTGGAATAAATTCTAAGAGTATACTAATTATTGCTTGATAGGAGTTGGAGCATAAAAACATGAAAAAGACACAGCTATATGTATTGTATGTATAGAAAAATAGTATGTGTTTTAAGGTGTACATAAGACTAGCTGGTATGTTTTTGTCCTAAAATGTTGAATGGACTTTCAGTGTTTCTGATATTTTTATAAAGGTTAGATACTCTATAAAAGTTCTTGAAGCCAAAGAAAGTTCAAGTTCACAATTAACTCCAAAAATAAAAAAAACTACAAAAAAAAAAAAAAAAAAGGAATGGTCATTCTTCTCCTTAGAGAAACTCTATTGCTATAAGGAACTATAATACTGCCATATTCATGTTGTGTTAAAAGATAGATCCAAGCAGGGAAATGGTTTTTAAAACATGAGTCATGATAGTAAGTAAAGTTTTATACTACTTTCTCATGCTTTTCACTTGTTTTCATCAGAAGATCTGACAAGCATAAAAGTGTTAACATCTTTTATTTTACAGATGTTCTTAGTTTTCTCTCAAACTGTAAAAGATGCTGTATCAGAGAAGCGTGGTGGGAAATAATTTCAACACCTCCCTTCACTGGTGTGATAACTTACTATTTTCTGAGCTTGTGGGTATTTTTGGAGGGAGGGCTGTGAGGCAAGAAAGAGACAATATATTGAGAACTAATTATTCTCGTTTCGAGATACAGGTCAATCTGTTTGCTTTATTATGAATTCTCTCTAAAATATCTTTTCAGTTGGCATAGTTGAGTTATATTTACTTCTAAGTTGTATTCACTGGAAGTCCCTCATTAATGCAGGGCCAGTGCAGGTGACCACTGAAAGAGTTGTTGATGGACACTCCGTGGGTTTGCAAAGTGCAAACCTAAAAGACTAAGCATTGAGAAATGCATTGCTATTTGTGAATTTATGTTTTATCTCACTTCACTTGAAAATTTATGAGTAGTGTGGCTTAAGGGTGCTGGAGTTGTGTGTTCCAGGGCTTGCCCCTACTGATAACACCCTTGTTGGCGTGAAAGTGCAATGCAAATTATGACAGTTACAACCTTCTGTTTTGTTTAACCTGTCAGTAGATTTCCTGGCTCAGTGCTGAGGGCAATGGTGTGTTCAGCTAGTCCATATTCACCTAAACTTAAAAGGTCAGGTTTCTACAGGCAAGCCTAGTCAAAGCCTAATTGATGAGGAGGGCAGGGAGACAGAATTTACTGTTCTGTTGGCTAGTTTCATATCGTTAGGTTGTCCTGAAAGCATCAGGCAGTCACAGCCCCTTTCATGTAAGTGCTGACCCTAGACAGGAGCTGACAATCAAAGGAGGCAGCCACAGGAACCAGTGCAAGTAGGCTATTGATTTTTCAGTTAGGTCTAAGTAGTTTGTAGTATGGGTAATGGGTGACAGAGGCAGGTATGTCATTATCAATGAGCTCCAGAACAGTAGCGACAACCCTCTCTCATATTTCCTTCAGCACTGACAGTATGCATCCAGAGGCGGTCAATAAATCGCCCAACCTTTAACTGACAAGTGACTTGGAGGTTTAGGTTGAGGGGTGAAAGTTATAGAGCTAAACTTCTCTACTTGAGCATGTACTGCATCTAGCAAGAGTCAGTCATACTTTTTTAAGTCTTTGAAGTTTTGATTTGGATAAGTCTTTGCAACTCTGAAGATCAAAGTTTACTTTTAAGCTTTTAAGAAATTAAACAACGTATTTATGTAGTTAAAAAAATAAAGAAATGAGCCAGTCATTTGTAAAGAGAATTATGCAAGGATAGGTAACTTATGTTATTATGGTATAGTCTTGCTTTCATTTTAGACTACATCCTAACTGAATCGTGGTATCTCTGTTATGAAAGTTCAGCAGTTGCAAATTGACTCTCAAAATCCATTTTAATTCCTAATCTCTACTTAGATGTTTTAACTGTAGACCAGTTTTAAATAGAAAAACAAAATTGTACCATTTATAAATGTGATATATTAGTCCTAAAGCATTTGGTATTTGACCTTCAAATTTGTTTTATATTACTTTTCACAATAAAATAGTCAGAACATATAATGATTAAAGTTTGATGAATTATGGTTGCTTCTGAATTTAAAAAGAAACGAGGCTGATTTTTTGTTTTAAAGGCATTTCATAAGGATATTTACGTTTAAAGATACAGTTTAAGTTCTCATGAACACAAAACTGTAACAGGTTTTGACTAAAAATACACATGTTCTAAAAGGATATAAAATAATTTAGAGATATTTTAAATTTAAGTCAATCTCTATTTTATTACAAAATGTAAGTAATATAAAGAGAAGATAATATTTATAAGTAGGAGTGGGAGTTTTGGTTGTACCAGGATCCTTGCAAACTATCATATGCTTACATTTTTTTAAAACTTTAAACAAATTGAAATAAAACAGGAAAGTAAATGTTTTTTAAAACTTCCTTAAATAACTTATCACTATGATATCTTGTTTAACACTGTGATATTGTACAGAACCAGAGTTTAAGTCCGTAGTATCATCTAGCTGCGGAGTACCCTGCGTGACCACATGAATCATTTTCATTCATCCATTGCCACTGAAAATTCCTTTTTTCTTTTCCTTTAATCAGCAGGTTAATGCACACTGAGGGTATGGACGCTTAAATATTTTCTTAAGTTTGAAGTGACATGTTGATACCCCTGTCTTCTTTTTTTTCAGATATAGAGGATACAAATTTGAAATGCAGTGAAATATGGCTACTATTAAAATATTATAGTCTTAGTTTTAAAGAAGGTTTGGGATTATGTAAAATTAGAAAAATTTTATTCAGATCTCTTGAATTATTCACCTTTTGAAGCTTAAGGGTTTCTTAAATCTAGATTCTTTTCAGAATCATTGTTTTTCCCTGTTTATTAATCATTCACTTAATCTTTGTTTTTCTGTTGGATTAGATAAAAGATTTGGCTGAGAATCTTGTAATCTTTATATTGGTAGCCTATGTTAAAGGTGGAACTTCTTTTGCTGTATTTGCAGTCTTTCCTGAATACAGTGTTGTGGGTTTATTTATTTATTTATTTATTTTGAATAAAAAAAAAATAAGCCGAAGAAAGGGGGACAAATTAAATTTTCATGAAAGAAAATCCTAATCAGCAGTGACAGTCTAAGAGAAAGATGATTGCCACTTGGTCATTGTGGAGAGGCACTTAGATTTGGTGTCAGTGCTTCTGTTAATGATGACTAATGTCTTTCTTGGAGCAAGTGCATGCTCCAACATACTGCTACAGCCTAGAGAGAGGGCTCAGCAATAGGGACCACTCAGCAAAAGCATTAGGTATTCTAAAACAAAGGCTTTTTAATGCAATCAGTTTGGCAGTCTCTATTGTTAGAAATAATGCAAACATAATTCTAAAGCATTTACCAACACATTTTAAATTATTTCATGTCCAGTAAGGAGAGATATCATTTTAGAATTAAGATGTAAAGAAATCAAGCAGTGTTAATAAGATGTGCTCTCTGTTTTGTTACTTAAGGAATGGGCCCATACACTTCCACCGCACAGAGTCATTTGTGTTAAGAAAGTTTTAAAGAGACAAACTAGCAGCTTTTTTTTTCACGCGGCATTGCTGTATCCTGAATAAATACTTTATAGTTACAAAAAGAAAATGAATGACTCGAAAGATCTTTTTAGATCTTTTAGTATTAAATATATTGCTTACCAAAAGATGACATGTGTTATTTCTTCAGCTTTTCCCCAAAGTGTAAGACCTTTCAGAAGGGCATTTGCGATGCTTGTCATATTTTTTCATATACATCTTATTGGCCTGACATGTCTTGAAAACCATGAGAACACAGATGTCATTGCATTCAGACAACACTAATTACTCTGGGATTTTTGCAGCCTCAGTGCCTGCATGTAACTGTCGATTATGATTGTTCACGCGGCCTACAGTGGGGACACTTTGCACATGAAAATACTGAGGCACAAAAATAGTGAGACAGGCCATTTAGTCCCCTATTGTTTTCAGTAGAACTTAGGAGAAAAAAAAAATTCCTGACACATCAATTTCATTCAGTATTTTGCATTTGAACCATGTTTTGGCAACATTTTCCTTTCTGAAGTAAGTGTGTTATGCTTTAGTGTTCAGTGAAATCTCTTATCCATCTGTTCTTTAACCTTCTTGTACAGTCTTCTACATTACTTTGTCTTCAAGCTTCATGGGAAATTTCTTTATACAGTTTGAGAGAAACACTAATTGTGGTATGAGTCTTTTGAAAGTGGCAGTACAAAACAATAAATATGTATGATGTGTTCTGGTGTGCAATTTAATGTTTAATGAGAAGCTGCTGCAAATATGGTTAGTCTCAATTTAGGTAAGTGCAATCATCTTATGCTTTTAACACAGGTCAGTTCTTCCCTTTGTTTAATTTTCTCTGTAACATTCTGGGTTTCAGTTGATGATTCATGGTGTTTAGGTGGTTTTGAAATATCAGAGGTCAAATGGTGGTCAGATCTGAGCCCTTGCTATTAAATGTGAAGACCAAATACATGTTTTGATAAAAAGCATAATCTGTGTTAATCACCGATTGAAAATAAAAAACTCCAATAATGTAACTTCATATGCTGATGAAGCAGAAATTGAAGCAGCTTGATCAAAGATGTATGATGAGATAAAACTGCAGTCTCTGCTGTACAGTTATAGTAATTATGACTAATGAACCATCCAGTCTGGATGAAATGGCATGCCCACAGGGACTGTGTCCAATCAGTTGTGACTTATGCAAGCTGAACAAACCATTGATGGGGTTCCAAATTCTATATCACAAGAAGTATACTCTTTATTATCAATATAACTTTTGTTAGGGTAATGTAAAGTGATTGGAAGTTATCTAAATTTTGTTAAATATAGAATGTGATTCTTTTTCTAAATATAGAGTATCTTTTTCTCTTTCCATATATTTAAAACTAAACATATTTTTGTGATCTCGGTTTTATCTCTTTCTTAAGCACAATTTATATCACTAACACAGTTCTCTGACTTTCTTCTTGTCCTGCTGTTGTGCTGCTTTTGAACATTTCCTCTTTTTTTAGAGCTATTGTTTACTTTTGTCAGGGTAAATTGTTCATTAACCAGATATAGGTGAGATGCCTTTATAATAATATAGGATGTTTGAGGCATTTACTGTGTGCCTGCACTGTTCTAAGTGCTTTACCTATATTAACTCATAAGTCCTCATAACAGCCCTTTGAGATAGGTGTTATATATTATCACCATTTTACAGAAGAAGAAACTGAGATGTGGAAGGTTGAATAACTTGTCCAAGGTTACATGCTCTTATAAATTTGGATTATCTTTTAAAGGCTCATTATATTCTTCTGGCCCAAACCTATTCTGAATTATCCTTGCTTTCCTTTTTTCCAACTAGGATTAATTTTTTTTTTTTTAAAGATTTTATTTATTTATTTGTCAGAGAGAGCGAGCACAGGCAGACAGAGTGGCAGGCAGAGGCAGAGGGAGAAGCAGGCTCCCCACAGAACAAGGAGCCCAATGTGGGACTCGATCCCAGGACGCTGGGATCATGACCTGAGCCGAAGGCAGCTGCTTAACCAACTGAGCCACCCAGGCGTCCCGCCAACTAGGATTAATTTTTTGTTATTACTGTTTTATGGCATCTGACAAAACTGCTAGGGTATTTTAAAACTGAGAGGTTGGGGGTGTCTGGGTGGCTCAGTCAGTTAAAGCATCTGCCTTTGGCTCAGGTCATGATCCCGGGGCCCTGGGATCCAGCTCCCTGCTCAGCGGAGAGCCTGCTTCTCTCTCTCCCACTCCTCTGCAAGAAGTCTGCTTTTCCCTCTCTCTCTGCCTGTCACTTCCCCTGCTTGTGATCTCTCTCACTGTCAAATAAATACATAAAATCTTAAAATAAATAAATAAATAAATAAACAAACAAACTGAGAGCTCGTGTGCAGTTTTAGAATGGTTTTTAGGTCCCTAAACACTATAATTCAGGTTCCTGAACTCCTTCACTTGGAATATTTTAAGTGACAGGAACTTTCAGGATAGAGTTTAAGAGTGCATGGTTTTGATATGAATACATATCTAAAATTTGCATTTGATGCACTCTTGAAACTGTAAAATCTTTTTAAGTTGTATTGAGAAAACAGGCTCCTCACTTAAAAGAAAAAGTAGTACTGGTAAAATAGGCTTGGTTAGTTTTCTTCTGGTTTTTCTCATCAAACCAGGTGTAGTCCTCATTTTAATGATTTCTTATTCCCAGCACCTTTCACAGTTCCTGTTAGGTAGTAGGTGTATGATAAATATCTCTGGAAAGAAGAGAACAAAGAAAGGAAGGGGAACTTTTCAGGGATTCAGTAATTCAGGGATTCCATCAAGCACATGCTTTTATTCTAGTTCCCTTGACAGGTTTTTACTTAGAGGAATAGAATAAAACCGGCTGTCATTGGCTTTATTCTTTAAAATCCTTAAAACCCTAATCAACCTTCTTTCCCACTAACCCCCAATCTGAAGTCTTTGTCTTTCCAGATTAGCTTCCTTACATTTATCATGAAATGCCCCACAGAGAGAGCTGTCTTTGAACTGATAGTCCAGTTACCAGCAATCTCAAACAGTTTAATAAATGTTTTCATTTCTCTTGTCTCCCCTATGTCATTGCCCATGAATTCATCTCCCTTTATTAACTTACTAATGTGAAAAGTTATTGAAAGGCTGGCATCATGTTATTTGATCTAGATACATAATACATACTCCATAAATACTGGTTGGTTGATTAGTAATTTGGGGGCTCTCCTCTTTCAAACAGATTTCTTCATATCACCAAGGTCAAATTTTCAGTGTGAGATTTCTAGAGGTAATGTTCTGAAAGTCTTTTAAAACTCAATTGAAATGAGATTTGTACAAGAATAATATTGAGCTCTTACTCTGTGTTGGGGCATTATGCTAAGCACTTTGTTTTAATCTTCTCAGTAAATCTATAATGAGTTATATTCTCTTCCTGCCCCTATCTATATAGAAACCAAGGCACAGATAGAGTATACAAGCTTAGTTCACTCTAAAACTAATAAGTGGCAAAAAGCACGACTTACAAAGATGGTAACAGTTTATTTTAAAGCCATCAAATTTTTATTGGTATCTTGTCAGTGCCATGCTCTTTGTTTTTTAATGCCCTCTCTGCAGTTGTCTATGATAGTTCCTTAAGTTCTGCTTTCCTGCAACTGGAAGGATATCCATTGCACACCTACTTATCCTTGTCTTCTCAAGATACTCCAAAGCTGCCTTTTTCCCCATTAATTTTCAGAAGAGGAGGAGGAAACCTTGGTACCCCACTCTGAAATGTTTTGACATGATCAGATAATGCAGAGAGAAAGCGATTTCTGTCTCGTGTTTTTTGTTTTGTTTTTGTTTTTCTAAATTCGTGGAGGACAAAATAAAAATTTTTATTATTTTATGCAAGTTTTAAGAAATCATTGCATTGTAAACTATGTCAGGTAGTCTGGTTAGGAAACTCCTAAAGGAATATGTAGTAAATCACAGGAAAAATACTTGAAATTTAAATCTGGTTTTAAAGTGATTGGTAGTTATATCCATGGCTGCTTACAGAAGATGAAAATGGAGCTAATAAAATGTTGCATATTTTATTCTTAGGAAACATTGTGGCTTATAATGAGTCTTTATATAAAACTGAAACCACTGTATTATCAAAAGGGAAGCAGTTTGCCAAATATAGTAAGCTCTCAGAAGTAAACTGACATCAATTTTAATTTCTGTTTGGAGTTCAGCTTTTATGTGGAAATTGCAATCTATTTCATGAGTGTAATACTCTGTGTATTTTTTAAAAGTATATCTATATTTTGATTGAGAAGTTTAGTTATTCAAGTTTGTGTTCACTCAATAAGGGCAATTTACATGTAGTTAAAAATTTTGTCTTGGTAGATACTATTTGAATTATTGAAAACATTTTAGTCTGAAGTCAGGTATCAATTACGGATCTTCTTTTAGGATTAAAATTACTTTAAAGCTTTTCCTAAATATTTTAACTGGAAAACTTTAATTAGAAAAAATACAGTACGCTCGAAAATGGTAAATTGTTATTTGGAGTTGGGTTTCTGTTTTATATCATGCTTTTTTAAGTCATATTTTACTTTTTCATGAATTATTTTATGTCTTTGACTCAAATGTAATTCAGATATAATATATTAATATTAGAGCTCCTAAAAGGATTCTTTCCTTATAGGTTTCTTAGAAGAGAATTGAAATGGTAGATTTATATAATTAGAACCTTAGTTATATTCATAGGACTTCAAAAGATAAAATTTTAAAAGAAAAAAGAAGATCAGATTATCCCTGTGCTATGATTTTATGTATGTTAAAGTTCCATTTATGAAGAAAGACTTGAAAATGAACAGAAAGTGAACAGATAAAAAGTATATATAAAACCATAGTACATATGCTGTATCTCTACAGTGTTTTTACATAATCAATATAAAGCATAGATTTTAAAGACAATATAACACTGTAATATTTCAGTTTTGTGATTATGTGTTGCTAATATTGGTTGTCTTTTTTTAGATTGCCAAGGTCTGGGTATCTAGTCTTATAGACAGATTTGTCATAAGACTAAGAAAAGATGACTTGAAAACAAACTTAATTCCAATTAGCAGAGAAGCAAGCATGAATAGGACATAATTTTGGACATCTCCTGGCTCTCAGTTTTAATAATATTTGTACTGTTTAAATGTTTGAAAGCCTTTGATGAAGATGGATAAGGTTTAAGAAAATGAATTGTAGTGTAAATATATATTCTTATGAAGTCTAATACTACATATAACTTGACTTCGTTTGCTTAGTCCTGTCTTCTTCCTGTAACTTTCACACTAGGAAGTTAAGAGCTTATTTTCTCCCCTGTCCTTTAAATGTTTACTGAGAACATACAGAGCAGGGATGGGGGAGGTTGCCTATATGTGGAGAAAATGAATATGCACTTAACATTGCCATTTACCACAGCTGCCTGTAATAGTGAGGGTATGTGTATGACTATGCTATCATTATCTCTGCTACTTCCCATTCAAGTTTGCAGATTGACTAAATACACATAGCCTTCTACAGGAAAATTTAAGGTTCAGATTGCTTAGAAAGCAACCAGTGAATACTAAGGAACAATGAAAAGAGCTGAGGTGAGCAGAATATTATATGCTGATTGGTAGATTTGCAGACAAGGAAAAAGGCATTGACTAGCCTTGTGCATTTAAAGCCAGTCTTTATGCAAGAGTCAAGAAGCTCAGGAGATACTGTGTGAGCAAAAATAACTTGAAAGAATTAAAGGGGGGTACTAAGAGGGAAAGAAGTAGAGATTGAGGGGTAGTTAGTGATGTGGAGAGTAATGAGAGCAGAGCCATTCACAGTAGATGAAGTGAAGTAATAGGTAATAGTACACCTCTGTTGTCAAAAGATTACTTGGAATCTATATTATATTCTAACGGTGAATATGGGAATTTTCTTTGTGTATGTTTGGAGGTTGGAGTAGATAGGTTGTTGCTTAAAACAGTAATTGATTCTCATAATGATTCTGTTCGATTTTAAAGATGAAAGTACATTCAATAAGAAAAAAGCATACATACTAGTTTTGTATTACTGCTCTAGTAAATTACCGCAAATTTAGTGACTTGACCAGTATGGGTCTCACTGGGTAAACTCAAGATGTTGACAGGCTGCTTCCTTTCTGGAGGAAAGATTCTAGGGGACAATTCATTTCTTTGCCTTTTCTAGCTTCTAGAGGACTCCAGTATTCCTTGGCTGGTGGCGCCCTTCCTCTGTCTTCAAAGCCAGCAACCACAGGTTGAGGGTTTCTTACATCATATTACTCTGACCTGCTCTTCTGCCACCTTGTTACACTTTGAAGGACCCTTGTAATTACTTAGATGTGGTGGATAATCCAGGTTAATCTTATTTTAAGATTAGCTGATTAGCAACCTTAATTCTATTTGCAGTCTTAATTCCTCTTTGCCATGTAAGGTAACATATTCATGGGTTTCGAGGATTAGGATGTGGACATCTTTGGGAGGGAGTATTTTTCTAGTTACCACAGAATATACCATCATGTCTTAGAGATATTTTCACCTAAAGGAATACGGTATTATAGACCTTCTATTATTTAGAAAAAGTTCTCATTTGGAATAGCTCTTCCTCACAGATTACAGATTAAGATAGTTTTATCATATAAAGAGTAGATTAAAACATAAAACTTGTGACAGAGTTTTTAGGAAGAATTTTATTGTAACTTGAAGTAGAGGATCACTTTAAAAAAAAAAAAAAAAAAAGTGGGGCTTGAACTCCCAACCTTGAGATCAAGACCTGAGCTAAAATCGAGTTGGATCCTCAACCTACTGAGCCACCCAGGTGCCCTGGGGATCACTTTTTATAATTTGTTATAGTTTCAGATGATACATACTAGTGGTAACTGTTTTCATTGCCAGTGATTTGAATTATGAATATAGACCTACATACTAAGCATCGATTTGGAGCTCTTAATATTTGGGCCAGGGAAACATCTGAAAGAAGAGGCCAAATATGTGTTTGTGTGTATTCTATAAATTAGTAATTTGATTAATACCCCCAAGTGGTACTAGTGAAATCATAATTAGAAGTCAGTTTTCGTATTTGAATAATTAGCTTTACCCTTTTCTGAAAATAGCTTTCAATGAGCTCTTGGTCACAGAGGACATCAGAGGAGAGAGTTACTATTTTTGCAAAACATTTCAAAGCATTATGCAGTTTGGACATTTTATAAGACATCTTTGTTTTTGAACTTTTGAGTAAATATAGAGGTTAAATAAACCATTAAAATCTTCTATAAGTTTATATATATATAGTCATTCATTCAGTCCACAAAAATTTTTGAATATTTACTTTTGTGCCAGCTGTGCTGATTGCTAACTAGCTAACATTGTTAAAAATGGAAATGATTTGGTTCCTCATGAAGCTTTAGACATTAATCATATAATAAAATTTTTGAATACCTTTAAGCATCAAACTTAGTAGCCATTTAAATTATGATACATTCTCAAACAAAAATATTTTTTTCATTATCGTCATTCAGAGAGAACAACTTTTTGATTAAGGTTATTAGATATTTGATACAAACTTCTAATAACTTTGTCAACTGTATTGAACATGTAAGAGTGCATATTTATTTTTGAGGTGCTATAAAAATGTTAATTTTTATTTTATTCCACTAGAATAATTTTAGATCCCATTTGTATATGAAGATAAAATTGTTTACAGTTGTCCATATTTGATGAACTAGTTAGGTATATAGGCCTCCATGAGTAAAAATGAGCTACAAGTGTGTTATCTACAAAAACCTGAATATACATTTGAATGTTACAGGTTGACCATAATATTTGCCTTAAGGTCTAATAATGTGTTTTAAGTAAATAACAGAATCTACAATTTGGGGGTGGGTGGTAGCATTGTGTGTGTGTGTGTGTGTGTGTTTTATAGTATTTCCTTCTACGATAAAACAACTGAAAAGTTTACCAAAAACTTGGAATTGATGGAAAGAGTTGGTTTTGGATTTAATGACAGTCACTCTGATTTTGAGATATTCTCCCCTTGCTTAAACAATAACCTCAGACATTTTAAGGTTGTCTGAACCTTGTTTTCTATAATTAATATCTACTGCTCAATGCATAGGTTTAAGCAGGATATTTAAAATGATTTTTCTCTAATCCTTCATAAAATGTTTCTGCACCCAACCCCCCCCCCCACTTTTTTGTTGTTGATGTCTGTATCTTCAGACTCCAGAGTAGTATCTCACACATAAAGGACATTCATAGAAATTTCTTGAATGAATGACTAAATGTATAAATATTTTCCTTAAACTCTGTAATGTAAAGAAAGCTCATTTTGCTTTTTGTCCCAATGGATAACGTTTTTAAATTGGCAGGAGCATTATTAAGAAAGCTCGATAATACCTTATACAGAGGGTTATGTAATTGTAAACCTATCTCAGTAGAATTTTTTTTTTTTTTTTTTTGAAGAATTTAAGATGTAATGGGAAAACTAAGGTTATAGAGCAACTGAGGTCAGGGGTCAACCTATAAAAGCCTTTTTATTATTTTATTTATAAAATATATCGATGAAGTTTGTTAAGAAAATATAGCCATTTCATACTTCTTTAATTATGATTGATTCTGTTCTTTTCCATTTATCGTTCTGTATCTGCTACGAATATTTTAGGATTTCTTATCTCTGTGGCTCTAATTAAATGCTTACCTGCGTGTGTATATGTGTGTGTGTTTTCAGATAATAAGCAAACAACAAGTATTCTTTCTGGTCTTATCGTTTAGATGACTTTTAAATTTCGTCCTGGTTTTGTAACTCTTGTCTTTCTGATCTTCCTGGACTTTGCTTCCTCACTCCAACCCGGTACCAGAAATACCTACTGACTTAACTCTTGGAGATTTTTTTTTTTATGACTTTTTTTCTTTTTTGAGATTTTATTTATTAGAGAGAGAAAGCACGCACATATGAGTGCAGGTGGTGGGGCAGAGGGAAAGTGAGAGGAAGAAGTCAACTCCCCGCTGAGTAGGGTGCCCCACCTGAGGTTCAGTCCCAGGATTTTGAGATCAGGACCTGAGCCAAAGGCAGATGCATAACCCATTGAGTTACCCAGGGGCCCTGGGATTTTTTTTTTTTTTTTTTTAAGAGAGGAATTTGGGGGCCCTCTTTTTAATCAAACTATGTACTCTGATTTTCCCTTTTCCTTTCTGTTTCCTTTGCCTTGCCAAACCTTAGAGTTGTAGAGGCTACTTGTAATATCTGCTTACCAACACATATTCCTTCTTCTCCTCTCTTGTAGACATCTCTTTTTTCTTAGGCACCAGCATGGCATTGATCAAAAAGATCATGGCTTTCTATTATATGTATCCTGTTACACATTCCACAAATACGCTGAGAATACAACCATTAACAATTCAGATAATGGTGAACTTTTGATAACTTTCTGTCAAAGTTATGTAAATATGAATTTCATTATAAAGAAATATATAGATTTCTTCTTTTAAAATTAAGAAACCTTTCTAGGGGTTTGTCAGGTATGTCTGTGTTTTTAGTTTCAGGGGGACACAATTATTCCTAGGGAGATTGGTATGATGTTCTTAACTTTCTGACTTCATTTCTTTGGGTCTTGGCACAAACTGCTCTTATATTTCTGTCTTCTAAGGGATAAGCATTATATAAAAAATACATTCAATACAAGCTTTTCTTGGTGCTTAAAACTTACTTTTGTTAGTGATTTAAAATGGCTCACTGATGTATAACTAAGGAGATTCTTATGTTTGAACCTGGTTTTGCCCCCAAAGGTTTATTCCTTTTTATGTTGTTCTAGTTCAATATATTTATCTGCATACATGTTTTGTATATGTTTTTTATTTGTATATTTATTTTATAGTAAATATTTTACAGTACAACAGAGGACCCAATCTTATATAAGTCTGGATAATGTCACTGTAGGAAGTCAAGATAATGATACCGTTAAATCAGTTAAAACACTGCTTTCCATCTAAGTTTAATTGCCTCTTACTGAGCAACAAATGAAGGCCTGAAGTTATTTGATGCCCTAGAAATAGTAATTTACTGTGAACACCCAAATGGAAGATAATTTCTAAGTCATAGTTTCTGGCCATCCCTTTATATATTTATTTATTTTTCCTTATAGTTCTGAGTATATTGCTTCTGTTTTTTAATTTTATGTATTTTTATTATTTATTTATTTTTATTATGCTATGTTAGTCACCATACAGTACATCATTAGTTTTTGATGTAGTGTTCCATGGTTCATTGTTTGTGTGTTGCATGGAGTACTGGGTGTTATGGCCATCCCTTTAAAACTAAGTCACCATATGTAAAAACTGAAGTTGTAAAGAAGCATAAATACACATGGAATATAATTAAATACATTAGACTTTTGTGATATTTACATACTAACCACTGAGATTTACATAATGACTTCTCTATTATTAAAATGGCACAGATAAAAATAATAATCGGGGGGGGGGGGCACCTGGGTGGCTCAGCGGGTTAAAGCCTCTGCCTTCTGCTCAGGTCATGATCCCAGGGTCCTGGGATCGAGCCCCACATCAGGCTCTCTGCTCCTCGGGGAGCCTGCTTCCTCCTCTCTCTCTGCCTGCCTCTCCGACTACTTGTGATTCTGTCTGTCTAATAAATAAATAAAATCTTTAAAAAAAAAATAATAGTCGGACTTCTTAATTTTAATAGGGCTCCAAAATAGTGAATACTTTTTACTTTTATACTTGTGTGAAACAGATGATTACATCTACCTTATAGGCTTATTGAGAGAAGAAAAGGCAATAATTCATGTAATAGTGTTAGCACAGTGGCTGACACAGAAAGAGTTCAATAAATGTGCATTTGTTATGAAGTTTGAAAAGTGTTCCAAAACAGAGTGGATACTTTATGAGGGTTTTCTTAAAATCAACTGAATTTCTTAAACTTCAAAAGTACCATTAATTAAATAAAAAATATTGATTTATTTTTATTTTTATATTATTTTAATGAAGAGTAGTAGCTTACACATAGTAAATGTCAAATTTGATTGAAATTTTTCTCTCTGCTAATGTTTCTCTTCCACAATTCCCTGTTGTTTTGATAAATATGTAGATTTTTGAGAAATTAATTTGAAGTTGGTAGGTAACATTCTGGATTTCATTTTAACATTAGATATTGGGTTTGATACTTTGAATATCTTTGCTTCAGTGGGAGAATGAGTAAGTATGGTCTGTAGCCCCTTCTCACTGTTGAAGACATCCCAAGTGGTTGAATATGCATTGTGGAAGGGGACATAGGGCAGATGTACTATATCCTACCAAAGGATATTTGGAGGTAGGATATGTATAAAAGAGAATAGGATAGTTGGTTAAGGGATCACTTTTTATCTGATCCTCTGTAAGAGCAAAATGTATTTTTGTTTGGAAACAAACTTGTTTTATAGTAGTACTTGCAGAACATGTCCGGGAATTAAGCAGAGGCTTAATGCTTTTCTCCTTAGACATATAATAGGGAAAATATATATGTAGAGTAGGGAGAATATGACTAAGTATGTTTAAGGCACTCCATTTGCTTCCTGGGGTAGAAGTTGTGAGTTTAAGTAAAAGGATGTAAAAGTAAGTTGTTTATAAAGCTAAAAATTATTAGTGTGAATGCATCATTCTCCTCAGTGTAAAATTGTAATTTTAATTTCAGTTTTGCTATGCCATTTATTTGGAAAGTTACCTGTTTAAGGAAGCAATTCATTTGTGTTCTGGAGTTGATGAATTTAAGAGAGCCACATTTTAATCCTTGATTCCCTGAGGATTTTCTTTCACAATACCTTTCTCCTTTAAGTCCCTAAAACTACAGTCCTTTTGAGTGAATAGGGGCTATTTTATACACCACCCTGCTCCCAATCCAATTAAAGGTTCCATTATGGATGGATTAGGGAAAGTTTACTTCTTAGCAGAAATAAAGCTTTAGAAAAATGGTGCCCAGATAGCAAGAGGGAATGTGAGGGAAAGCGGAGAAAATTAAGGAGATAATGGTCAGTAATCTTAACTTGTCTGATGTTTGCGCTGTTCACAATATAGCGGACTTTTAAAATAAGGGGAACAATGCTTCAGATTCTTTAACCATTTTGTTGCTGAAATTTGGCTGTCTCTTCAATTTTCTTCACTTTTGCTTTTGTTATCTGCATCTTGGGCAAATATGTCTAATCCTTTACTTCAAGTGTCTGTGTGTTTTGTCGCATTTTCTTTTTCTTTTTTCTTTTTTTTTCTTTTTGTATGTGAGTGATAGTGTTGGAAGGAGGTAAGGGGATGAAAAAGTTAATCTGGATAACAATCTGCTTGCATAATTATAAAAAAATAGCCTATTGGCAATGAGTATACATCAGACTTCATATATGTGTGTGTACTTAAATGTGTGCGTGTGTGTGTGTTTCAGAAATTAAAGAAATAGAGTTTTAAAAAATATTTCACAAGTTTTTTTTTTTAATAAATTTTGTTTCTGTTTGGCTCTAACTGACAAATACATTTGAGTATGGTAATTTACTTATACAAAAAGAAAATCCACAAAATTAAAATCCCAGAATTAATTTTTTTGGTTTAAAAATAAATATTACCTGACATTTCAGATCAGGTGATTTTTTTTACTTCAAATTTCTCAACTTAAGCTTGATTTTGTCTTTTAGTTGCTTTAGGAAATCTGGTAATTTTCATCTGTGATCAACACGTATTAAAACTAAAAGAGTTGATTGGGGAAATCACTTTGTTCTATTATATCACCTTTGGAACAGTTAAATGAGGTATTTCCAAGTCTATAAAACAACCATTTGTCATAAAAAACAACAACAACAACTATTTTACTGTGTTATTATTTCTAAAGTGGCTCTAGAACTTTTCTAAGGATAGTGAATTGTGGTAAGGCTAAATGTTTAATGAGTCTCTATGTTAAAGGCTGCACTTATCTTCCAATTAACCCCAAGACCACTCTGGCATTTTTGTAAATCCACAGAAGTATTTTGAGTGAGGCCTAAAGGGTAAGCTGCAGGCTGCCTGTGAAAAATGTAAAAAGACTAACCTGCTAACAAACCCTGTGCAATGGGACAAAGAAAGTTTAATCCGTATTATGGTAAATGCAGGCTTAGTGTCCCAAAAGGGCTTTGCAGAGTAGAGCAAAACAAAGAAGGGGCAGCACTAATAAAAATCCAGTGCTTTTATTTTTATACACAAAATTGTTGCAAAAGAAAAACTGATAATGGCATTAAGAAAAGGTTTGAATGGTGGTTTTAAATATGATACTAAACATTGTATTTGTTCACCAATTGAATGCAGTTTGTTGTACATAAAGAAGCTAAAAGTAACATGCGCAGCGTGGCCATGTTAATATTGCTAAAGAAACCTTTAGCTGAATAGTATGATTTTAGAGCTTTAGTTCAAAGTCATAATATCGCAATAGTATTCCTTTTGCAAAATATGTGTATATCCTTGTGTATGAGAAATAGGGATATTTAAAAAGATCGGTTCATTTAAGCTTTAACTACCGTAATTTGTCACATGCCTTCAGAGGTTTTTGAGAAACATGCTGTTTATGATTACATCTGTAATTTTAGAATCATGTAGTCCAAATGGATTGGAAAAAAAGAAAAGAAACCGTTTATTCCCACAAAAGGATTATTACTGAATTTTGGAAAGCTTAAATTTTATAACACTCAAAAATTAAGGATTAGGATTATTTTTACTCTGGTAGGTAATAGAATCATGGATAACTGCCCCGAAGTGTGTTCAAAGAATTTGTTTTCATTATTTAGTCATGTTTTAAAATGAATATCTTAGTGAAGCCTTAGGATGAGTTCTGACATTATTTTCTTTAAATTTTCACCCTAAATTTGAAATGAAATATTTACTATTTTAACCATTGTTCAAAACACATATACCTATTTAAAAAGCATAATAGAGTTTTAGAGATTATATAGCAATTGTTGTTCACCATCTAACTGACAGAGATAAGTTTCAGTGTCTTTTAAGAAAGGAAAATATTCAAGTTTTTATTTTTAAAAATGATAATGATTATGCTCTCAGAGCAATAACAGCATTCATGTACAGGATTTTAAAGTGCAATAAGTAAAATAAAAATGTGTAATGAACTTAATAATATCAGATATTACAAAAGACAAGATATTTCAGATATTCTGAGATTATAGCAAAATCTTAGGATATTGGAATTTATTTCATGATTAGTTTTTAACATTTTTATTATAAATTTTTATTATATTTTTGAAATAGTATATTTTAATTCACTTATAAGCCAAAACTTTTTTGAAACGATTACCAAGTATTCTTCTGAGCTGAGATTATCTTATTTATGGTATTAATGGTAAAAATATTAATATTTCCTTTTGTTATGAAAAGTTTTACAGATTTTAAGGACTTTCACAAGCTTAATTTCATGAAAACCTCACAACCCCCTGAGATCTGTGGGATAGGCATTAATACTCCCTATTGTACAAAAACGAGCAAATTGAAGCTTTGTGATAAGCAACTTTCACAGCATTGGATAGATAACAGGTGGTGCAATTTGACTCAGATCTAGGATACTGACTCCAAATTTGCAACTTTTTTTCACAACTCATTGCACCAAACTGAATGCTATTTCCGAACATGTCACAGTTTCTTCTTCCTCCTTTCCCTCCTCATTTTTCCTCTTCTGACTGTTGCCTTCTTCCTTTTGCTCCTCCTTGTCACTGTCACTGTCTCCCTCCCAACCAACCTTCTCCTCCTTCTCCTGTCCTTCTTTCTGCTTTTCATAACATCTTACACTCATAGGAAGGGATTCTTGTCAATGATACCTAGAGAATTTACATCCCAGCAGAAGGTGATCAGTAAGCAATTGCAGTACATTATAGTAAATAATATGGTAGGGGGAGTTTTGGGGTGGTATGGGAAAATATATCCCAATGTTTAATATTTTTTGAGGTGGGATAGGAGGAAGGAGTTCATGGAAGATTCATTGAGGAAATTGTGAACTGATGGATAAGCAGGAATCTACCAGGAATCTGCTAATCTAATAAGAATCTACTGAGGAAAGGATGTATCAGACTCAGGGAAAGATGCCAGTTTGAGAGAGAGCTTGGTTGAGATAGAAGCATAGAAAAAATTGTCATATGGTTGGATCTTAGGGTGTAAGGAGAAGATTGTAGGAGATGAAGCTGGACAGGTAACAGATGCCGATTAAAGAAACTAGAGCTATTCCAAGAACAGTGAGTGACCATTTTAAGAGTTTTAAGCCAGTAACTAACCCAATCAGATTTGTTTAAAAGGTGTAATTGAGAATGCTGTTTGTATTTTATAAGGTCCTTTGCTTTACAGAGTGCCTTTCATATTACCTTTAAACATATGTGTATGTATGAGTTATATGATAGATATAGTTTAGTTGCCCTTTTATTATATAAGTGACTGGTATTTATTGAGATACTCTGATAATAAAATGCTACACTTACAAAGATTAGGACATGTGTGAGCATTTTCAAGTGACAATTGTCAGTATACTTGCTAATTAAGAAATTGATTATTTCTAGTGTTTCCATTGTTGAAAACCCTTTCTAGGGAAACAGTGGTAAGTATAGTGACCATACATATCTGATTTTCAAGAGTTGATCTAATTTCTAGTATTTTTTCTTGTGGTTAAATGATTTGTCAAATGATATTTCCCCCAACTACTTCAGAAAATATATTTGCCATATATGAAAGTTTCTATAGTTATCTAGAGTTTTTTTTTTTTAAATGAAAAATATTTTTGCATAGTGCTTCAGGAAAATATTTGCTAAACAGATTGATGAAAAAGTGAATCATGTTCTAAACTACCTACTTGAACAAAATAAAAAGGAGAGAGCATGAAAAATTTCATTCACATAACTGGCAGTGGATAGTATCTCTTTTCTAGGTGTGAAATGTTATTCTTAGACATTAAACAAATTCAGGATGTATTCCCTAGTGCAAGCTGCCTGCTGGCAACATGATATAGGAGTTCAATGTGTATACAGAGATAAGAATGACATGTAATTTGTGCTAGAATTTGACTGTTAATTGTGTATAGAGCTGTGGCCTTTTCAAGTCTAAACATTTGGCAGGGTTGTTAATTGGGGAAAAGAGAGGAAGTTTGAATAAAATTACATGTAGGAAAAATAGACATTTACATAATTAGTAAAGCCCTTTGAGTTAATAAATATTTGTCCAGTTTTGGTTTTTGTTTGTTTGTTTTGTTTTTTTTGTTTTTTTGGGTTTTTTTTTGGAGGAGGGTGCAGATTAGTACTTCCACTTATATTTTTGGTAATACTTACGGCAAGTTGTTTGCATTTTTGTGCTTTAGCAGCAAGACTCAATGTAAAATTATTTTGGTCTGACTTTTTAATAACACCAGGTGTCTTGAATATTCTTAAAGTTTGCTATGAAACTTTATAACTTCTTTTTTATATGTCACTATATCATCAAATTCATAGTTACATAGAATAGAAATTCTGAAGAGTGTTTTAATTTATTTTTGCTTGATTCTAGATTGTCTTGATATTCTTAGCTGGTTGTCACATGAAACAAACTATCTAGACTCTTCAATGCCTTATTAATCTTTATATTGTTTTCTATTTATAATAACTTTATTTTACTGTGATTTCTTTACTCTTGCTGTAGAAAATAAACTCAGTATTCATTCTTTGTAGTAGTAAAAAGGTGGTAAAAATTATGTTTTTAAGGGTGGGTTCATAATTTGCATTTCTAGTGTTTAGCGCAGTGTCTGGTACATGGTGAAGTACTTAATATTTGTCTTAAGTAGAGGAAAAGGTACTATTGATAATAAGAAGTAATACTCATAACACATGATGTGTTAAGTTTTATATATGTTAGCTCATTTGATTATTACCATTATAATTATTTCATTTTCACAGTTGAAGAAAGTAAGGTCCAGAGAAATTAGTAATTTGCCCAAAATTCCTAGAACTAAGTTTTCAACCCAGGTAGTCTAATTCCAGAATTTATACTCTTAGCTCACTAATTATAGTGCATCTGAGGAATTAGGGGGGGTAGTGGAAGAGGAAATGTCTAGAGACCCCTTTGTGAGGAAGGCAGTGAACCCATTTGTTAAAGATTTATTTCAAAAGTAAAAAGTTGGTTAAAAAGTCCTACAAATTGTAAAAATAACATTCTAAAATGCAGTGCATGTTTCCGACGTAAAATAACGCATGCTTTGATTTATTTTAAAGAATGGCAGAGGCATCTGGGTAGCTCAGTCAGTTAAGCGTCCAACTCTTAATTTCGGCTCAGGTCATGATCTCAGGGTCATGAGATAGGGCCTTGCATAGGCTTCCATGCTCCGTGTGGTGTTTGCCTGGGATTCTCTCTCTCCCTCTCTCTCTCTCATGTGCTTGCTTGCTCTTCTTTCTAAACAAACAAACTAACAATCAAAATCTTTTAAAATAAAGAAGGGCAGTAGAAACCATAAAAAATTATTTAAATTTATTTAAATATCTGAAATTGACACCTTGTATAAAATAATTTATTCTAACTCTGGTCCATTTTTCCCTGTTTATATGTTTTTCAAAGTGGAGCAATGCTGGTTTTTGGCATTTTTTTTTAAAGATTTTTATTTATTCATTTATTTGACAAAGAGAGAGATCACAGGTAGGCCGAGAGGCCCGCAGAGAGAGAGGGGGAAGCAGGCTCTCTGCTGAGCAGAGAGCCTGATGGGGGGCTCAATCCCAGGACCCTGAGATCATGACCTGAGCTGAAGGCAGAGGCTTAACCCACTGAGCCACCCAGGCGCCCCTGGCATTTTTATATAAGAAATGGTGTGTATAAAAATTGTTTCAGAGACATATTCTAATAAAAAATTTAAGAAAACTGACAGGAACTTGAATTTTGAAAGGCACCAGTGTTCCCACCTTAACACACTCATACACATACCTACACACACACACACACACACACACACACACACAGTGTTTCTAGTTTTCCTTGAAGGTAGGACTTTTTAGAGAGGGAGTGCATGCACACATGAGCACGGATGGTGGGTAGAGGGGAGGGAGAAAGAGAATCTTAAGTAGGCTCTACAGCCAGCCTGGAGTTGGATCTCAGGATCCTGAGATCATGGCCTGAGCCAAAGGCAGAGCCCCAACCCACTGAGCCACCCAGGTTCCCCTCTAAATACTTTTCTATTTTTCTCTAAAATACTATGATTTCCTGTATAGGCCAAATAACATTGTAACCTAATAAAATTAATGATATTCCTTAGTATTATCTCATACTTAACCTATAAGTAAATATATCCTCTTGTCCCCAAAATATATTCTTTATAACTTGTTTGTTCAAACCAGGATGTGATCAGGGACTGCACTTTGTATCTGGTTGTTTTGTCCCTTATGTCTTTTTTTATTTCAGAGCAGCCCTTTATTCATGACACTTACTTGATGAAGAGACTAAGCCATTTGTCCTACAGAAGATCCCACCTTCTGCATTTATCTATTTGCTTTCTTGTAGTAATTATTTAGCTTGTACTTCTATTCTTTGTAATACTTGTAAAACAGGAAGGTAAATGTAAAGGCTTGATTAGATTATAGTAAATATTTTTAGATAAACTATAATATAGATGATGGTACCCTATATTGGAACACGTGTGAACAGATTTTCTGACCCACCATTAGTCATGTAAAACTGTTGTTATTAATAATAACCACTGTGAATCTGTAGGAATAATACTAACACCCTTGTCTTAAGAATGAAAGTATTTTATACTATAAAGTGTCTCTTTACTACTGGTCTTTTAGGTTATTTAGGGAACAACATAGGAAAATATAGACTGTTAGAAAATACTTTGTGTCTTCAAGTTAAAATATTTTTTTTTTTTAAATATTTTATTTATTCATTTGAGAGGGAGAGCTAGAGAGAGTAGGAGCAAGGGGAGCAGCAGAGGGAGATGGAGAGGGAGAGCCAGATTCCCTGCTGGGCAGGGAGCCTGACATGGGCCTCGATCTCAGGACGCTGAGATGGTGACCCGAGCCAAAGGTATACGCTTAACCATCTGAGCTACCCAGGTGCCCCATCAAGTTAAAATATTCTTAACTTTGTATACAAAGTAGATTTCCAAATTATGGGCCAACAAAGCATAACCCAGCTAACAAGAAACCTTTAAATAGCATGAATTTCTTTTCACCAATAAGTTGGGAATTGCTGTTTATAGAAAAACAGTAATTAAAATGTATCTTGTTTAAATGGTGATATTACATGTAGATTTCAGTGTACAAAAAGAAGAAACAAGTGCAGAGAAAATTTAGAGAAATGAGTTAAACAGTAAGGGTAGATAAATAAGGTAAGAAAAAGGTCAGAAATATAAAAAATTGAAACCATTATGTCTAAATATAAAAAATATTAAAATAATGGATATAAATAAAAGTTTTTTAAATTATCACATTCTGCTATTTGCTATTAATTACATGAAATGTTGTTTTTTAAAAAATAGGCTTTTATCAGTTCATCAGTTTTATCACACTGATTTTGTCAGCATTGAAGTAAAACCTTTGCCACATTAGCTGGAGTTCTCATTAAGCAGCTGATTTGCCTGAATCCCTATTAAATTGATAAACTCATTTGCTTATAGACAGTGGCATCTGATACTATTCAGGGTATTTAGAGATTGAAATCAAAACTGTTGCATACGTAGGCCTAAGTATTGATTCTTTTGCAATTTTCACATGTTAAATAGTATTAAAATATTAATGTCTCCTTTTCCTTTAAAGGAAAATTTATATTCAGCATACCCAATATCAACTTAATAATATGTTCTTGTTGTTTCTTTCTATGAAAGAAATAGTATTTAATAATTGTAGCCTATTATAATTGTATTCTTTTGTGTACTCCACATAAAACAAAGATTACTCATTGAGAACATAATGTAACTATGACATGCAATTCATGCCTAACATGACAGGTATCTTAAAAATTTTCCACTAACTCAAGAAGTATAAAATCACATAAAAAGAGAACAGAATTATTCACAGGGAATACTAGATGATGTTCTTAAAAGTCTTAAAAGTAGCCAAAATTGATATTTGTTCTTGATTCTGGAATACCAAGAAATTGACTTTTAAGTCATTTAAGTCTATCATTTATGATAGAAAATTTAATAACTTTGTAATTATCATATATTATTTTTGAGTTATTTTATATTGAAACAATTTAATGGATAAAAAGGAACGCATTTTTTAAAGCGACGGTGTAATAAGTTTGTAAACGTTACAAGTATTTATTTCATAATAAAGATGAGTTTTATTCTTAAGTGATACAGTTTAGGGGCTCAAACATTAATTAAATTTTTTTCTAGAGTCAGATTATTTTTTCAGGTTGATAGGAAGATATTATCCAAGAAGCCTTGATTATCTGTTTAAGTTTACCAACATTTATTATAAACCTGGTTTTAAGTTAGTTGGTGAGCATGTCAATTTACAAATAGGTAGAAAATACCCACCCAAATTAGGAAATCTTAGTAGAAAATCTTTCGTCTTCAAAAGGATAGCTATTTTCTCCCTAAAGTTTCAGGACTATTAGAATTCAGTTCAACAAGTATTTGTTGTAATGTATATTAAAAATGTATAATTTTAACAATTTTTCCCTTTTGAAAATAAGTCTAATTGTATATTAAGTTTATTCCATTTAAAAAGTTATAGTTTTAAAATCTTAAATCATCATGTCTTTATATTTTATGTATATATCCATTCTTCTCTTTCTGTTTTATATGACAGTTATAGACTTCTTCACTAATAGGGCTTGCATTTCAAGATAAGGCTGCATGTAAACAAATTAACTTTTAAAAATAGAGAGCAATTTCATCTGTAATAATGTACCAATTCATACATTATCACTGGTATTTTTTTTCTTTAAGATAAATGACCCATCATATAACACATACTATTAGGTAGTCTAGATGTCTTTGTGTTCTGGGAGATAAGACTCTTGTATTATTATACCCTAATAAAATGAGTTAATGTTTTAGTATTATCGATAAAAGAGCACTTGGATATATTTAATAACCGAACTGAGAAACACTTAATTTTAGTTGTCTGTAGCAATATAACACAAATTCTCCTGTAAAACAAATTGCACTTTTGGAATATATTTTAATGTGTATTCAACAATGGAGAAAATGAGGTGATTGAAGTTCAATTTGTAGCATGTTATTAACCATTTCCGCTTGACTAGATGAGTAAAAGGATAATGGATGAGGGTTTTATTATTACCTTTCTACTAAAATGAAGTGGTATAAAAGATAAGGTGATGAGATTAATGAACATAAGGAAAAGGAGTAATCAATCAAGCTCCAAGAGGGAGGTGAGAATGACAGTACCTTATAAGATCTATAAGAGCATGCCATGTTAAAAAAAAAAAAGTAGACTTTATCATTCAGCTTTCACTTAACTGCTGAAAACTAACAGTTGTGGCTGGAACATGGAACTAAAACTAATAAGGTAATATTTAATTAAACATGCCTGAAGTTTTACATTTAGTTTTATGTGGTACCCGTGGTAGAGATCTAACCCAGCAGCTGAATTCTTACATCTGAGAGCTAGAAAGTATGTCTTTTGAGTCCATATACTATATCATATGTTAATCAGTGAATTCTAAACATAAGCTCTTCTGTTGGACTGTAGTCTCCTTACTGAGGTTTCTTAGTTTTGTATTTATTCTTGATCCTTTTTGAAAAAGATTTCAGAAGGCCAAAGTAATTTTGTGGAGATTGTTGATTTTATAATACTCTTAACTGAGACTGTACTTATCTGTTCATTCAACAAAATTTGTTGAGGGCCAGCTATGTACCCTATGTACCAGGAACTCTATTCTTAGAATTGAGGACATACCACTAAATGAAGTAAACGAAAACGGGCCATATACTTCTCTCATTGAGCTCATAGTCTAGTGAGGATAGACATATAAATAAATATGTATGTTATTTAGTGATGATTACCAAAGAGAAAAATAAGGCATTTATGCCTCTCTAATAGCGTGCAGTTTCAGAAAAGACCTAAAATAAGTGAGGGAACAAGCTGTGAGAGCTATCTAAAGAAAGAACTTTCTGGTTAGAACATTAAGCGCAAACGCATAGAGGCAAAGGTGTGGTCAGAGCAGCAAGGAAATATGGTGTTTCCAGGAAATTAGCAAAGTGGGATTGAATTATAGAAAATCTAGAAAAAATAGAGTTATGAAATACAGGTCATGGGGTGCCTGGGTGGCTCAATCAGTTAAGCATCTGCCTTTGGCTCAGGTCATGATCCCAGGGTCCTGGGATAGAGCCCCAAGTTCGGCTCTCTGCTCAGCATATATAATGTCATATAAATAAATAAAATCTTTAAGATAAAAAGAAATGGGCCAATATCTTGATTATAAGAATAAATTACTCATTTAACAAATATTCATGGGGTGCCTAAGTCTACTCGTAGCTCTGATGATATCCTAATCAGGACAAAAATCCTTGCTGTTATGTAGCTTTCATTCCGAAGGGTAAAAGGGATACTAAGGTGAGAATGGCTTGGGAAAAGGGGCCTGTGGAAATTCAGGATTAATTAATTCATATTGCTCCTACTTTTCCTAATCTTATCTTACTCCAGAATTCAAATTCTAACAGTGAAATCATGGATACAATTTATTGAGTTTTTCTAATTCTTAGCTCACATTACTGTTATCAGGACTTAGTGAGATATAATGTCTGGAAAGCACCTGCCACAGGGTCTTTGTCTTCTTTTATTGCTTATCTAAAATCTAAAAGAGCAGGAAAAGAATCTTGTTTAGGAATTGTCTCAGTAAAGGTTTGCCCAGATTGAGTTGCTGAGACAGGAGTTCAAGTGCAAGTCGTCTGTTTGGGAAACTCAGGTGACATCAGCAGAGAAATGGGCAAATGACACAGGCAAAAGGGAGACAGTGGTGGGCACCTAATAAACCAGCTACTGATGGAGTTTAATACTATGGAAATTTTTGGAAACTGTGTAAAATATGTCGCAGAATTACCTGAGAGTTGAGGGAGCTGTGATATTGAACCACCACCTTATGGTTATTCCAGTTAAGGATTCCACGCCCAGCCAGTACTCCCACCAGGTGCAGCATCCTCAGGCACAGAGATATAGGTACTGATATTTGGCAGTCTGCAGGGCAGCACTGAAAGTTCGAAGGGATGTGAGCAGGGCTCTGGCAATGCTTAATATAATAATCAAATCTTTTTTCAAGCAAGTGGAATTCCTAAATAATTTAGTGTTTGATTGTTAAATTCATTTTTTTCCTCATGTCCTTCTTTTTCTCCATTTCTCTCCTTGCTTTCTCTAAACTTTCCTGATTCCTTAACCTTTTTGTACCTTCAAAGACAATGGATGCCCTGAAGGGCTGAAACCTTTACATTTCATGACTGAGGATGGGCAATTCCGTTAAATTATCTTCTAAATTTAGATGAGCCATGAAGAGAATAAACCACATTATATAACATTCATTTCTCCTTATGCCAGAATTTTATATTCATGTATTTAGTATCAAAAGATTCAAATATCTATTCAAATACTGATTCTTGCCAAAATTGACAAAGATAGCTTGTTCTGCATTTTTTAATGTAAGGATTGTGAAATGACCTATCTGGCATTAGTTTTTTAAAATACTCTAGAAAGAAAAATGTAGTTAGGAATAGAAAAACCAATGTTGACAAAACTGGTAATTATTGAATCTAGGTGATGGATACATGGGAACTTTAATATTTTTTTCTCTACTTTAGACATATGTTTAAAAATTTTCATAATAAAAAGTAGGGAAAAGAATGTATTGATTGTAACAGTCTACCTTGTCTTAAGCAGAATTCTTGCTTGATATATAAGCTTATAATTAATATTTGCTTTACATAGGTGCTCAGTGACATCTCCATTCTTGTCATCAATCTTACCAAAACAAAACAAAAACTTGGAATCAATGAACTTTAACTTTTAGATCAGTACAAAATAGATTAGAGAAGAAACATGCACTCACTGTAAAGATAGAGTGCCTTCCAGATCAGCTAGTCTGAAGTCTGCATCCTGCTTCTGTAGGTATACAACCTACTTATGCCAATAAACCAATCACCTGGGGGAACTGTTCAAATCTGGAAGCACAGAGTAATTACAGAAGGAGTCGTTGGAACTACCTATCATATTGTAGGTATAACATATGATATCTTGATATATGGCAATATATATTATGTTTGTAGGAAAAACAGTTTCCATATTCTTTAAATCTTAGTGATATATATGGTCCCACTGTAGAGATGGATGTGTCAGGTGGCCATAAGTTAAGGCGGTTAACACTTTAATTATTTTGCTCTGCTGCCGTATTTGATTCCACATGCGCTCCCTACCCCAAGAAAAATCTGACTGTAGTTTGGCCTCTCATATAAATAGATAAAGAAGGAATAATGTCTTACTCAAAGGACTGAAGATCCTAGTTATTTTGCAACTATATATTTGTTTTAAAACATTGTTCTGTTTCTTATTTTCATTGTTGTTGTTTTTCTAACCCTTTTATTTTTAAGAAAGTAAAAAAATTTCTTAACCTAAGAAATCAAATGTTGCTTACAGCCTCTTTGTTACCTGGAATCAATCTATCCCATGCCTTGACCTACTCCTCTAAAGTACCCCTGTTGCCTTAAAAAAAATTAATGGACTTACACTACTACTATTTTAAAGTTTGTCAACTTTAAACTTTATATATAGACTTCCTTTTTATGGAAAATGACCATGGTTTGAGACTTCATCATTTTCCTCACAAATGATCTCCTCAGTCATCCCTCTTCTCTAAATATAGGTATATCACATTCTTAATTAAATCAAAAGTCACTGTGTATAACATAATGACTATATCAATAATAATTTCTATTTTTTTAAGGGAATCCCTGAATCAGTCAGATTTAGGTTAGGAAATTAAAGTATTTTTTTCTAATTCAGAAGAAAGGAGTTTAATACATGGAATTAGGAGCCTAACACAATCAGGAAATATTGCTGGTTTTTAAGAATTTGGAAATACAGGAATTGCAGGGAGTCACAACTCCTAACATGAATTGCTTTCCGTACCTGAAAGCTGCTTCTTCTGCCTTTGAATGCTCTGGAAAATAATGGCTTCTTATTTTCTTCTGCCATCTAAAGCTTGTACAGATGCTTTCACTGGGTGCTCTAAACTATAATCTGCTGGCAAGGGATGTACGAAGTACAGTTTGTAAGTTTTCAGTTCCTAATATATAGCAATAGACCTTAGTAGAGTAGGGATGATCCTAAGAATAAATAAGCCATTTCCAGCACATTTTACTTGTCTTCCATTTTTCTGCTCCAAGCCTCCCAGATTGCTTTTTTTGGCAGAACTCTTAGTTCTCTTTTTAGGAATTATGCTACATTGGATTCTCTGTTTTCTAGATCCCATTTTTCTTTTTTCCTCCATTGACAACTCCTTTGTTTTGCTAATGCTTACTCTCTACTCAAACTTCCTTAGAAGTGCATAGGATATAATTTTTTTGAGTTTTTTTAATATCTGAAACAATCTTTAGTTTTCATGTTTAATTTGATAGTTTGGTTGGGTATAGAATTGTAAGTTGAATATCACTTTCCTTCAGAATTTTGAAATCTACTTAACTGTTCTAGATTCTACTGCTGCTCTTGAAAAGTATTGCCCATTCTGATTATAATTCTTTTGAATGTGACATCTTTTTCTTTTTGGATAGTCTTAGAATCTTTAACTCCAGTTTTTTTATTTTTTTTGCCTTAATGTGGGTCTTATTTCATTCATTATTTTAGACAATGGGTATATGCTTTACATTTGAGATTTGCGACCTTCGGTTTTGAAATATTTTTCGTTGATTATTTCCTTCCTTGTTTTCTCTATTTTCTGAAATACTGTATATTCTGGATTCATCTTTTAATATTTATGTATTTTCTTTCCTGTCTTTCCTTTTTAAAATATATTTCTATGAGATTTTTCTCAACTTATCTTTTCACTGAAGGGTTTTTTTCTTAAAATTTTAATTATAAAGAGTTCTTTTTTTTTTTTTGTTCTTCCTTTTTAGAAAGAAGGTATGACATCCTATCTTTGTTTTGGTTGTAGACTTTCTATCACCTACTATTTTCTCTAGTTTCATTCTGTTCTCTGAATTCTCTTTCTCTTTCTCAGGTCTCCCCCCACCCCATTTGTTTTGACCTTCGTTATGTTGAAGGGTTACCTCAAGTTGTAGGAGTTGCTTGGCTGTTGCGTGCAGCCCTTCCAAACATAATAAGAAGCTCTGTATAGACAGGTGTATTTCTTGGGCTTTTTCTAAAGTGTTAGCATCCTGTGAGTCATCTTGTGCATTGGCAGACCCTGTCAACTATCCGCATCTGAATGCTTTTTCTTTGGGAATGTTTACTTTCTCTAAATAAGAATCCTTCTTTTACCTGAGAGTTATGTGTGTTGATGATGGGAGATGTTGGGGTAGAAGTGTAAAGGATGCATAGTGATCTTGCTGCTAGTAATCTAACATATAGGAAGGAGTGAGAAGTATATTGACTTTCTCTTTTCTCTTTTGTTGCAACCATTCACCTATCCTTATTTGCTACTGTGGCTGGGGTCCCTAATTTCTCAGCAAATGAATCTAGGTTAATGGAATCTTCAGCATCTGGGAGAGATTTGGGATTCAGCTAGTCTCTAGAATTTTAACCTGTCTTCCTCCTTTTATAAACTCTTTTCTGTATTCCTTAGTATGTTTAAGGGCTGAGGATCTTGGGAAGTCTGGAGAATGAATTCGTCTACTTACTATAGTCCTTTTGGTGACTACTTGAGTTGTGACTTTATTCCTTTTGTTAAATTAACAGTCACTGGTATGTATATTTATGACTTCTGAAATATTACTGAAATTTCTTTGCTGCAGTTTTCCTTTATATATTCTTTTTGATCTTTGGATTGGTGCCTTTTAATTTTTTTTTTCTACATAACTTAATAGAGGTTAAGGTTGTTCAACAGATATGAAGGCATTTGGCTACAAGTAACCAAAACCTCAGCTGAAAGTATTTTACATAAATATTGTTTTTCTTACATAAAGATAGTTACTGATATGGTTCAGCTGTTCAATCATGCTTTCATTTACTAGGCTTTTTCTGCTCCTCTAGTTCATGCATTGTCTTAGGTTTCCATGCATGTCTCCTCATGACTGCAGGATGAGTCACAGGCAGAAAAAATAAAGGAATAAACATAGAAAACAATTATAAATAAATGACCTAGCTGTATATTAACTTTGTGTCAAAATTACACAGATAAGAATTATTTCAAGTAATACTAGAAGTTTTGTGATTATACATCCGTGGTTGGGTATATAGTAAGAATAAAATTTAGAAAGAATTTCTTAAGCTTACTGTTTGACATAATATTGATGTGCCTTTTTAAAACTATTCTATATATTTTCCAGGGTAAGGCAAGTAAGTAATTATGTTAGTTATTATTAGGAACTGACATTTTCAGTGTAAGAAAAAAAAGTTTCAAATATAAAGCAATTAAACTGTAATCATAACTTTGATTTGGAAAGATTAGCACTAACTCATGTTTTATTTTTTCTTGCTGAAGAAATTCTGAATTCTCTTTCTCAGGTCTCCCCCCACCCCATTTGTTTTGACCTTTGTTATGTTAAAGTTCTCGAATTTTTTTTTTTTTTTAAGTGAGTCTTAGGCTACTTGTTCTCAACTGGAGATGATTTTACCTCCTACAAGAAATTTAGAAATGTTTAGTCGGATTTTTTTTTTTTTTTTTTGAGAGAGAGTGAGCAAACATGAGTGGGGGGAAAGGCAGATGAAGAGGGAGAGAGAGAATCTCAAGCAGACTCTGCACTGAGCTTGATCCAAGGATCCTGAGATCATGACCCAAGCTGAAGTCAGCACGTATTTGATAGAGTCATTTTTGATTGTCAGAACTGGAGGAGTGCTACCAGCGAGGGTTAAGGCTAAACATACTAAAATGCACAAGAATAATCACAACAAAGAATTATCTATTCTAAAATATCAGTAATGATGATGTTGAAAACCCTACCCTAGGCCAAAGAAGTATCTATTAGCTCTGTTTATAAAATGGTTACCAAATAACTTAAAAGTATTTATGCAGTGGTCACTTGAAAAAATAATACACAAAATTAAAAATATTTTTCTGTTATTCTTAAATAACTATAATTACTTACTAATGGGATATGTGCACCTCTTTGATATTGCACAGCTTCTTCTAATCTTGGAATCCCATTGGGCAGCTCAATTCTCATTTTCTGTTCCACATTGACTTTTTTTAGTTGTCGACATACAATATTATATTGGTTTAAAAGTACAACATAGTGATTAGACACTTACATATGTAATGAAATGCTCACCATGGTAAGTATACTTAACATCTGTCACCATACAAAGTTATTATAATTACTGACTATTTCCTATATATATATATTCCTATAGTTTTCATCTCTATAACTTGGTAGTTTGTACCTCTTTATACCTTTCACTAATTTCACCTATTCCCTCACACCCCTCACCTCTGGCAACCATCCATTCATTCTCTGTACTTATGAGTCTATTTTTCCTTTCTCTTTGTTCATTTGTTTTTTTAGATTCTACATTTAAATGAAAGCATATGGTATTTTTCTTTTATTTCACTTAACATAATATCCTCTAGCTCCACCCATGTTGTAGCAAATGACGTTTTCTTCCTTTTTACAGCTGAGTAATATTGCATTGTATATATGTGCCAGATATGTATCTCTTCATCTGTTAATAGAGACTTGTATTACTTCCGTATCTTGGCTATTATAAATAGCTTCAGTAAACATAGGGGTGCATATATCTTTTGGAATTAGTGTTTTCTTTTTCCTTTGGGTAAATACGCAGTAATGGTATTTGGCTATAATATGGTATTTCGGTTTTTAATTTTGGAAGAACCTCCATATCATTTTCTGTAGCAGGTGCACTAATGTACCTTCCCACCAACAGTGCACTGGGTTCCCTTTTCTTTGCATCCTCACCAACACTTGTTATTTTTTGTCTTTTTGATTCTAGTCATTCTGACAGGTGTGAGGTATTATCTCACTGTGGTTTCAATTTGTATTTCCCTGATGAGAATGGTGTTGAGCATCTTTTTATTTCTTTTGGCCATCTGTGGAAAAATGTCTCTTCAGGTCCTCTGCCCATTTTTTAGTCAGATATTTTTGTGTGTGTTGAATTGTAGAAGTTCTTAATATATTTTGGATATTAACCCATTATTGGATATATCATTTGCAAATATCTTCTCCCATTAAATAGGTTGCCTTTTCATTTTGTTGGTGGTGCAAAAGCTTTTTATTTTGCTATAGTCTTTTGCTATAGTTTACTTTGCTTTTGTTACCCTTGCCTGAGGAGACAGATTCACAAAAAATACTGCTAAAGCTGATGTCCAAGAGTTGTTTTTTTTTGTTGTTGTTGTTTTTTTGTTGTTTTTTTTTTATGTCCAAGAGATTATTGCCTGTGTTTTTGTTTAGGACTTTTATGGTTTCAGGTCAGGTCTTACATTTAGGTCTTTAATCCATTTTGAGTTTTTTTTTTGGTGTGTGTATGGTGTTAGAAAGTGGTCCAGTTTCATTCTTTAAAAAGAAATCTTTTTTAATTGATGTATAGTAGACACACAATGTTACATTAGTTTTAGGTGTACAACACAGTGATTGAATATCAGTTTCATTCTTTTGCATTATCACTATTTATTGACGGGACTGACATTTCCCCAGAGTATATTTGTGCCTCCTTTGTCGTGTTAATTGACTATATAGCCATGGGTTTATTTCTGGGTGCTCTGTTCTGATTCATTCATCCATGTGTCTATTTTTGTGCCAGTATCATGCTCTTTTTTTTTTTTTTTAAGATTTATTTATTTATTTTAGAAAAAGAGCATATGTGTATGAGTAAGGGGTGGGTCAGATGGAGAAAATCTCCAAATAGACTCCTTGCTGAGTATGGAACCAAATGTGGGGCTTGATCCCACAACTCATGAAATCATAACCTGAGCTGAAACCAGGAGTTGGAAGCTTAACTAACTGAGCCACCCAGATACCCACCAGTACCATGCTCTTTTTGATTACTATAGATTTGTAGTGTAATTTGAAATTTGGGATTGTGATACCTCTAGCTTTGTTGTTTCTCTCAAGATTGCTTTGGCTATTTAGGGTGCTTTGTGGTTCTATATAAATTTTAGGATGATTTGTTTTAGTTCTGTGAAAGATACTATTGATATTTTGATAACTTTGCTTTAGTGACCTGGGTACATCAGTACATATTTCCTAATTCTTTCTACCAAAATTGACCTAAAAGTAGTGGGTGCTCCTGTTTCCTAGGGTATGGTCTCTAAGTACCATTTTCTACTAAAAGGAAAATCCTCTATATTGAAAATGCAAAACTTCCTGTAACTCATTGTGCAGATTTCCTGAGATACTTACATCTCACTTTGGAGAAATGGATGATTCTAGGAATAAGAGATAGGAGAACAGATTAATGATACCATGAAGAAACAATTAGCCAAATATTGAATATGGGAAATTTTGTAAGATAAATAACCAAGTTTCCCTTAAAAATATGGTATGAGGGGGTGGCTTGTCATTGATTAAAAGCATGAAAGCATATCAACCAGGTATCATATGTGGGCTTTGATTACTGCTTGGGGCAGTTAAATGGAGAAATAAAAAGATATTTTTGAGGCAATCAGTATTTTTACACATGGGTAATTTTAAGGAACTGATACTTTTGTTACATGTGATAATGGTATCGTGTTTGTGTTGATTAAAAAGAAATGTCTTCATCTGTTAGAGATACATATTGAAGAATTTATAGATTCATGATATGATGATTTACTTTAAAATAATCCTGAAAGAAAAATACTTCTGAAAGAAAAAAGTCAGATGGGAGAAAGAAGAAACAAAATTGGAAAATTCTTGAAATTGTAGGATAGGTATATAAACAATTTATTATATCAGCTAGCCTATTTTTGTGTGTGTCTGAACATTTTCATAATAAAAACTTTAAAAAGGAAAAAAAGAGTAGGGAGAAAGGACATAACAGTACATCTATTATTTGCTTTATTGAGAAAATGATACATTTCCTACAGTTCCCTTTTGCAATTTCCTTATATATCTCATTAACTAAGACTACAGGCAGTCTCTGTCTTAAGAAGGGAGGGCATTTATAGAGTAAGGGAAACCTCTGTTATGGAAGACAGCAAGGAGGAAAGGGAGAGTGATCTAACCTTTAAAGTCTGCCGTAGGGGAAGAGAGGAGATAAAAATTTATGGTGAGTCTGCCAGGATTAACCAGAAGAGAGCTGTTATAGTCCTTATTTTAAATTAGTAAACTGTCATTCTGAATTTAATCGGCCCTCTTTCCTCTTCTTTTTTTTTTTTTTTCCCTTGCAGAATACGTTTCACAGAATGTATTCTATGTCTAATCCCCTTATGGGTATTTGTGCTTTCTATAGATTTTTTAAAGTTTTTTTTTAAATTTTGATCCCTGTTTACTTGGTTAATAGGAATCTATTCCTGAAAGAAGAACCTTGTTTTGTTTCTGTTTCTCAACCTGTAAGATTATGGAGTAAGCCCTTGGACTTCATTGAATTTACCTAGGTTATTCCACCATATGAGGAGCTAGGTTGCCAACCGGCCTCCCTCTTTTAGTAATGTTTACTTCTTTCTTCTTATGGCAAGATAAATGGGAAGAGAAAAAAGATCAGAACTTTGAGAGGAACAGAATGCTTCTGATTTGGTCATAAAAAGAGATGTATTTCTTATTTTGGCTTTTTTGCAACCTTAGCATACTATACTTTAGATATTTTTATTCAGTTTGGAAAAGCAGAGAGTTAAAAGATACCTAGTGTAAAAGAGAAGTCAGATGTGGATATATATTGAAAACTAGGTAGTTTGTAAAACTTATGAAATGTATTTATCATTATATTACTACATCTTGGTTTTTCAAGCTTTTGCCGTGATATTTTGATGACATTGTAACTATCTAAAGGAAAAATCTACACTAAAACAGAAGGCTTTGCTAAAGTGAACCTGTATTTTCTTCTGTTTCTTGTAGAGATGTGTGGTTAGTTTGAATGATGACCTAATCTATGTCAGAGGCAGGTAGGCCATTTATCTAGGACACAGCCCATTTTCACACACGCGGTCACTGAGGCTGAATTATTTGCTATCTCAGCGGGTATTATAGATTGAACTTGAGTTTTTGATAAATGGTCATCAAAGTAATGAATCTTTGGGACTATGAAAAAAAGAACATAACTGCAAAACTATGAAACTAAAATGTGTTCTCTTAGATGGGGGAAAGAAAAAGCCAGAATAGCCAGAATAAGTCATTTCCTGGCCAGGAACATTGTAAAATAATATTTCATTCAGTTTTCCAAATATGTAGAATATGAACAATCCTTTCTAATGCTCATTTAATGGCTTATCTGTTAAATAAAAACATTAGTAGAAAAAAGTTGTTTGTTTTCAGTAATATAGATTTTTAAATCTATTTTAAAATATATTTAGTTTAGTAGAGTTGACCCTATGTAGTTGGACAGTATATTAAGGAGATCCTGGACTTTGTGAACAACTATCAAAATATACATAGGCTACTCTTAGAAAATTTGAATTATTATTAAATTCTATAAAAACGATTGCTTCTGTCAAGTTTCAGGGTTGAGATGGGTAGAAATAAAGAGGCCTTCTGGCCTTGGATGATTAGAATTCATGGTTTTTTATATGATGTGGTCATTTTTTGGGGGGGGCAAAATAGCACTTTCTGTCCTAGCCCAGGAGTCAAACAAATATTTATAATATTGTTTTTATTAGATTGATTGCTAGTTTATAGATTCTGTTTTGAAATATACCACATTTGTAGATCGAAGGAATTCTCTGCCTTTAGTTGAAGTACAAACTTTTACTCCAAATTCTACCTATATTTCTTCTTCAGTGAAGTGTACATCTAAAACTATACCTACAAACCTTAATTAATGCAATATTAAGTTTAAGAAACAAAGTCCATATTATTGATAAATGTACAAAAGACCTAAATTGTGCACTTGTGTGATTTATTTTCCATTGATTAGAGCTTAGTGAAATCAGTGTTAATGCATGTGTATCTTGGCTTAGCCCCTTAAAAAGTCCAGGATTTGTATGTACACTCTATGTATGCTCCTGCCACAAAGGAGGAAAACGTGAGTCTAGGAGAACAATCACTCAATAGCAAGTGTACAGGAAATGATGGTAATAATGGAATTTTAAAATCTAGTATATATGTGTGGCATAAATATTCCCCATTCTAGAAGATGGAACTTAATTCACTCTACCTACTTCCCTCTGAGGATGGACTAAACTTAGTGATACTTCCAAAGAATAGAGTAAGAGAAGGAGATAATAATAACTTTACAAAGAAAGTCTGGCAAACGCTACTTTAACCAGTGATGAAGGTTACTATTACCAGTGATGTCATGTAGATATTCTATAATTCTCTCATATGATGTGACAAAAAGGGCACTTTATGGTATCCTGAACAAAAACCGATAACTCCATTGTAATTATAAGGAAACAACAGACAAACCCAGACTGGAAATAGTTTACAGAATTACTGGCCAGTACTTTTCAAGATTTTTAAGTTTATGAAAAACAGAGGAAGACTAAAAAACTGTTACAGACCAGAGGAGACTAAGGGGACGTGAAGTCTAAATGCAATGTGTGGGTTTTTTTTTTTTTTTGAGGTTTTTTTTTTGTTTGTTTGTTTGTTTTTTTTTAAGATCTTGGAATAGAAAGAGGACAGTAACAGGAAAAATCGGTGAAATCCAAATAAAATTCAGAATTTAAGTAATGGTTAAAATAAACTAATGAAGAAAATAAAAAAACTTACATGGAAAGGTGTTATAAATACATTCAAAGTCTTAATAGAAAACACGACAAAGGAAACGTGGGTGAAATCTCACTGTAAAAATGGAAACTATGAAAAGAGGCAAAGTTTTAGAAATGAAAAATACAGTATTTGAACTGAAAACTTTACTAAGTTTAGCGGTGTATTAGGCAATGCAAAAGAAAAGACCAGTAAAACACAAGAAAGGGCAATAGAAGCTATTTGAATGGTAGCATAGAAAGAAAGAAAAACCTCATACAAAACAAACAGAACATCAGTCAGATATAAGACAATACCAGATGCTCTAACATACATGTAATGAAAATACCAGAGGAGAGTGGGTAGGTTAAGTATTTTTAAAACTTTTTTTTTTATTTTAATTTTTTCTTTTTTTTTTTTTTTTTTTTTTTTTTAGAGAAAGTGCCAATGGGCAGAGGGAGAGAGAGAATCTTAAGCAGGCTACATGCCTGATGTGGGGCTCAGATCATGATTTCATGACCTGAAATCATGATCTGAGCCAAAATTACGAGTCTAATGCTTAACCAACCGGGCTACCCACACACCCCTTAACAAAAAGCAACTTTTAAAAGGCATTTTTCCTCATTTCTTAATTCATTTTTAGAACACACTGACTCTTTACAGTAAGTATAACAATAATACATTGTGGAATTTATAGCTCCACAACTATAATGAAATGGCAATAGCTCACAGAAAAGGGGGAGATAGTACAAATGAGAGGAATACTGTTTTAGGATTACATTATATATTAAGGAGATATATCAGTATTTGAGATTAAACTATTAGAAGAAATAAAAGTATTAACTAAATATAAAATGAAGCGATATATATCGCTTCATTTTATATACATTTATATGTATATAAATAAATATATAATATACAAATAAAATAAGCCAATACAAGGAGATAAAATGGAATACTCATAACACTCAGTCAAAAATCCTATACATTTTATACTTTTACATTTTATACAAAGAAAATCAGTGAAAAAGAAAACAAAAAACAATAGGAAAAGAATTTTGAAACCAAAAGCTAATTCTTTGTAAAATTCAGTAAGATTGGTAAACATTCAACCAGATTGATAAAGAAAAAGAGAAAAGATATGAATTACCAAATTGGGAATCATAGTAATAAGGGAGATTATTACAGATCTTACAGCAATTAAAAGGATAAAGTTGACAATTTAGATAAAACCACTGAATTCCTAGAAAGTATGAAACTTCTAATGCTCATTTTGTTAGAAATAAATAACCCCAGTAGCTTTCTCTGTATTTAAAAAAAAAAAAAAAGAAGAATATATATTAAAAGCTATCCTCCAAAGAAAACCCCATGTCAAGATGACTTTCCTGGTGAATTCTACCAAACATATAAGGAAGACATAATGAATTTTACATAAACCCTATTGAAAAATAGAAAAGTAGAGAATATGTTAACTCATTTTATAAAGCTATCATAACTCTTATAACAAAACTGTTAAAACTTCAGACCAATATGCTTTATAAATATAGGTGAAAAAAATCTTGAACAAAATAATAACAAATTCAGCAATACTTAAAATGATAATATGTCATGACCAAATGGGGTTTTTCTCAGGAGTACAGGTTTCTTTTAACACTTGAATAACCATCATTATAGTTCAGACTAATAAAGGAGAAAAATAATGTGATCTCAATAGATGTGGGGGAGAATTTTGACAAATTCAATACCTGATAATGATTAAAAAAAAAAAAAACCCACAACCTTAGCAAAAGAGGAATAGATACTTCTCACCCCAAAAAAGGACATACTGTAGAAAAACTACCACTTATATTGTACTTCATGGTGAAAATCAAATCTTTCCCTTTAAAATTGGGACCAAGTCAAGAACATCCCTTTTCTCACTTTTACTCAACACCGGATTCCTAGTTATTGCAATAATGCAAAAACAAGAAACGCCGTATGAATTGGAAAGAAAACATAAAACAATATTTGCAAACAGTTTTATTGTATCTGGAGAAAATTTTACGAACTATACAAAATACTTTCAAAAATAATTGATTTTAGTAATGTCCCATGATACAAAATCAAAGAAAATGATCCATTGTTTTTCTGTATAGGAAAAATGAATAATTTAAAAATGGAAATTTTAAAATACCATTGATGGGCACCTGCGTGGCTCATTCATTTTAGCATCTGACTCTTGATTTTAGCTCAGGTCATGATCTCTGGATTATGGGATTAAGATTCCCTCTCCCTCTGCTCCTTCCTCCCCTCCCTCTCTTTAAAAATAAATAAATAAATAAATAAATAAAAATAAAAATTCCATTGACAACATGAAAAAACATGAAATACTTAGGGAAAACTAATGAAGAATATGTAAGACCTGCTGAAAACTAAACTACAAAATATTGCTAAGATAAAGAAAACCTTAAGAAATGGAGAGAGACAATGAGTTCATGTATTAAAAGACTCAGTATTGTGAATATGTTAATTCTTGTCAAATTATATTTAAGCCAATTCCATTCAGAATCCCAGTAGGTATTTTTGAAGAAATTAACAAACTGACTTTAAAATATATTTGCGAAATATTTATCTTTTAAGACCCAGAAATCATTTACCATTGATGAACAACAATTAGAATTCAACAAAATTAAATCTACTCATGATAATATATTAACTAAATGAATAAGCAAGCATTAGCTGAAAGAAAATACTCTCAGTACATTTATCTCACAGAGAACTTGTTTCTACTGAATATTAGCAAATAATAAAAATATCTTAAATGGATAAAAGATTTGATTAGGGACTTGAAGGAGTGCTTATGAGTTGTCAATAAGCACCTGAAAAAGTGTTCTACATCATATGTCATGTTGAAAAATCAGTAAGACACACTGCACACTGGAATGGCTACAATTAATGACTGACAAAACCAAATATCCATTGCAAATGGAAGTGTAAATAGTTGTAGCCACTTTGAAAATTGTTCTGGCAGTTTCTCTCAAGTTAAACATAACACCTAACCTAAGAAACAGTAATGTCAATCCTAGATATTTATCTAACAGAAGTGAAGGTAAAAGTACGCAAAAAGGCTGCCACACAAATGTTAATATCATTATTCTTACTAAACTAAATGAAGGTTAACAGAAGGGTAGATACACTGAATGTATTATATTGATACAATGGAATACTCCTCAGCAACAAAAAGGAATGAATCACTGATACATAGACAACATAGATGAACCTCAAAAACATCATGGTGAATAAAAGAAGCCAGAAACAAAACAGTATAGTATGGTTCCATGTATGAGATGCTCTAGAATAGGTGAAACTAATCAATTGTGAAAGAAATCCTAACAGTGATTGGAATGCTGGGGCTATGTTGACTGTAAAGGGGTGTAAGGAATCATTCTGAGATGATGAAAATGTTATATATAAGGATGAGAATAATATAGATGTATGAATTTATTAAAATTCATCAAGCTATATATACCTATTTGTGTATTTTGACCTTAACAAAATTTTAAGTAAAGAAATAGTAAAGGATTTTAACCTCAAAGTATTTTCTCTTACATTAGTTCTTGTATGTGGGAGTCTTTGAAAGTTGAACATTGTATTTTAAGGAAATAGTTTGTTTTCATTGAAAGGTTGCTATTTTTTATATAATTTATGCATAAAGTAAAGTAAGCCCAAAAAATGTAGTCTAGGAAAGGCCTACTTTTATATCACCATAAAAATGCATTAGTAGGGGTGCCTGGGTGGCTCAGTGGGTTAAAGCCTCTGCCTTCAGCTCAGGTCATGATCCCAGGGTCCTGGGATCGGGCCCCGCATCAGGCTCCCTGCTCCGCGGGGACCCTGCTTCCTCCTCTCTCTGCGCCTGCCTCTCTGCCTAGTTGTGATCTGTCTGTCAAATAAATAAATAAAATCTTTAAAAAAAAATGCATTGGCAGCCAACAGACACATGGAATGATGCTCAACATCACCAGTCGTCAGGGAAATGTTAATCAAAACTACAATGAGATTATCTCCTTAGACCAGTCAGAATGACTAAAACCAAAAAGATGAGAAATAGTAAGCATTGGCAAAGAGGTGGAGCAAAGGAACCCTCATGCACTGTTGATGAGAATGCAAACTGGTGCAGCCACTGTGGAAAACAGTATGGAGGTTCCTCAAAAAATTAAAAATAGAACTTCCAGATGATCCAGTAATTCTAATGGGTAGTTACCCACCCTCGTGTAAAAAATGGAAACAGTAATTCAAAAAGGTGTATGCTATGTTTTTTTGCAACATTATCTGCAATAGTCAAGATATGAAAGCAACCCAAGTGTCCATCAATAGATGAATACATAAAGACATCCTCTTTATCTGGTATATATATACAATGAAATATTAGCCATGAAAATGAATGAGATCTTGCTGTTTGCAACAACGTGGATGGACCAAGAGGGTATAATGCTAAGTGAAATAAGTCAGAAAAAGATGAATACCATGATTTCACTCATATGTGGAATTTAAGAAACAATACAAAATAAACTGACTTTTATTTAAAGAATTATTTATTTTACAAACTGAGGTTTGCTGGGAAATGGGGCTTAGGGAGAAGGTGGCTTGGTTATGGACATTGGGGAGGGTATGTGCTGTGGTGAGTGCTGTGAAATGTGTAAGCCTGATGATTCACAGACCTGTACCCCTGGGGCAGATAATACATTGTATGTTAATAAAAATAATTTTAAAAAGAGAAGTATTTATTTTAGAGAATACAGTGGGGAGGGGGAGAGGGAGAGAGAGTCTTAGCAGACTCTGCACTGAGCTCAGAGCCCAAGATGGGGCTCCACATAGGGCATGATCTCATGACCATGAGATTATGACTTGAGCCAAAACCATGAGTCTGACACTTAACTGACTGGGCCACCCAGCTTCCCCCCAAAAGCAGATTTTTAAATAACAAAGGAGGAACTGAAGGTTGTCAGAGGGAACATTGTGGGGGTGAACTAGGTGATGGGGATTAAGAGTACACCTATGGTGATGAGCACTGAGTAATATATAGAATTGTCGCATCATTTTATTATACATCTGAAACTAACACTGTATGTTAATTATACTTCAATTAAAAAATAAAAATAGTAAACTAGGTGGAAGAAAAAATGCATTAGCAAATGTGAATAAGTGGGACTATTAATGCTTGTGGCAGAGGGCACAGAGATAGGTATGTAAGGCCATAGCCCATTTCACCCATCACCTACCCACCTCCCCTCTGGTAACCACCAATTTATTTTCTATAGTTAAGAGCCTGTTTCTTGGTTTGTATGCTCTTTTTCCTCCCTTTGCTTGTGTGTTTTTTTAATCTGCATATGAGTGGAATCATGGTATTTGTCTTTTTCTGACTGACATTTCATTTAGCATTATATTCTCTAGCTCCATCTATGTTGCCACAAATTGACAAGATTTAATTATTTTTATGGCTGAATAATATTCTATTGTGCATATATATCATATTTATGCATTCATCAGTCATTGGACACTTGGGCTGCTTCCATTATTTGACTATTGTGAATAATGCTACTATAAACATGGGGTGCATGTATCCCTTTTAATTAGTGTTTTTGTATTCTTTGGGTAAGTACTAATATGATTTTTGAATTTTTGAGTAGCCTCCATATTGCTTTCCACAGTGGCTGTACCAGTTTGCATTCCTACCAACAGTGCCTGAAGGTTTCTTTTTCTCCACATGCCCGCCAATACCTGTTGTTTCTTGTGTTTTTTATTTTAGCCATTCTGACAGACGAGAAGTGATAGCTCATTGTAGTTTTGATTTGCATTTCCCTGATGGTCAGTGATGTTGAGCATCTTTTCATGTGTCTGTTGGCCACCTGTATGTCTTCATTGGAGAAATGTCTGTTCATGTCTTCTGCCCATTTTTTAATTGGATTATTTGTTTGGGGAGTGTTGAGGTTTATATGTTTTTTGTATATTTTGGATACTAACCATTCATTGGATATATCATTTGCCAATATCTTCTGATGTTCGATTTGTTGCCTTTTTTGTTGATTGTTTCCTTTGCTGTGCAAAAGCTGTTTATTTTAATTTAATCCCGATAGTTCATTTTTGCTTTTGTTTCCCTTGCACTGGGGGATTTATCTAGAAAAAAGTTGCTACAACCAGTGTTAGAAACATTACTGCCTGTGTTCTCTTCATTTTTAAGGTTTCAGGTCTCATGTTTAAGTCTTTAATTCATTTTAAATTAATTTTGTGTATGGTATAAGAAAGTGGTCTAGTTTCTTCTCTCACATATTGCTGTCTGGTTTTCCCAACACAGTTTGTTGAAGAGACTGTCTTTTTCCAATTGGATATTCTTTCCTGCTTTGTCAAAAATTAACTGACCATATAATTGTGGGTTTATTCCTGGGTTATTGGTTCTGTTTCATTGGTCTATGTGTCTGTTTTGTTGTTGTTGTTTTGTTTGTGCTGGTACCATACTGTTTTGATTACTGTAGCTTCATAATATAACTTGAAGTCTGAAATTGTGATGCCTCCAGCTCTGTTTTTCTTTTTCAAGGTTGCTTTGGCTATTGAGGCTGTTTTGTAGTTTCATAAAAATTTTAGGATCATTTCTTCTAGCTCTGTGAAAAATGCTGTTGCTATTTTAATAGGGATTGCATTAAATGGGTAAATTGCTTTGGGTAATATAGACATTTTGATAATATTTGTCCTTCCAATCCATAAGCATGTAATGTTTTTCTATTTCTTAGTGTCCTCTTTAATTTCTTTCATCAATGTTTTATATTTTTCAGAGTATAGGTCTTTTACTTCTTTGATTAAGCTTATTCCTAGGTATCTTATTAATTTTGGTACCATAGTAAATGGGATTATCTTTCTGCTGCTGTATTATTGGTGTGAGGTTACTTTCCAAAGGGTTTTAGATTTCATGTTTTCACCAGCCACTTTTCTCTGCATTCCTCTCAACAAAATATGTTACAGCTCTTTTAAATTTCTACTAATCTCTTGGGTATAAAATATCTCATTCTTCTTTTATTGAGTTTTTCATTAGTATTAATAAATTTGAATATTTTAAAAATGTTGGACATTGGAATCCATGCTATGAAATTCCGTTTTAAATTATTTTTACATTTTGTTTATTTTCTTTATTATTTTCTTGTGAATTTATAAATGTTTACTGTATATTATAGAAACCCTTTGTCTATCATAAAACAGTTTTTCCGAATCTATCTTTTGCTACTTGAATTTATTAATCATATCTTTTGTCATTAATTAGCTTTATATTGTAAAAAGGTATAGTTGTAAATATTTTATTTTTTATTGAAGTATAGTTGACGTGTAATGTTATATTGTATTTTAGGTGTACAACATAGTGATTCACCAATTCTTTATATTACATTGCTCACCATGATACATGTAGTTACCATCTGTCACCATATAAGGTTGTTAAAATATTATTGACTATATTCCCTATGGTACTTTTCACTCTAGTGACATGTTTATTTTATAACTGGACGTTTGTACATCTTAATCCTCTTCACTTATTCTATTCACCCCATACTCACTTCCCCTAAATATGTCTTCTAAATCCTGATATTCACAAAACCACAGTGAGCTACCACCTCACACCAGTCAGAATGGTTTAATGCAACAACTCAGTAAACAACGGATGTTGGTGAGGATGTGGAGAAAGGGGAACCCTCCTACACTGTTGGTGGGAATGCAAGCTGATACAGCCACTCTGGGAAGCAGTATGGAGGTTCCTCAAAAGGTTAAAAATAGAGCTACCCTGTGACCCAGCAATTGCACTACTAGGTATTTATCCAAAGGATACAAACAGTGATTCGAAGGGCACATGCAACCCAGTGCTTATAGCAGCAATGTTCACAATAACCAAAATAGGAACGAGACCAGATGTCCACTGACAGATGAATGGAGAAAGAAGATGTGGTATGTGTACACGCGCGCGTGCGCGTGCACGCGTGCGCCCGCGCGCGCGCACACACACACACACACACACACACACGGGAATATTACTCAGCCATCAAAAAGGATAAACTCTTGCCATTTGCAACAACATGGATGGAACCTAGAGGGTATTATGCTAAGAGAAATAAGTTAGTCAGAGAAAGACAAACATCAGATGATTTCACTCATATGTGGAACTTAAGAAACAAAAGAGATGAGCATAGGGGAAATGAAGGAAAAATAAAGATGAAATCAGAGAAGGAGACAAACCATAAGAGACTCTTAACTGTAGGAAACAAACTGAGGGTACCTGAAGGGGAGGTGGGAGAGATGGATAACTGGGTGATGGCATTAAGAAGGGTACTTGATGTAATGAGCATGGGGTATTATATGCAACTGATGAATCACTAAATTCTACCTATGAAACTAATAATATATGTTAAGCAAATTGATTTTAAATTAAAAAATTAATAAATTCTGATTTCCAGTTATCTTGACCTCTAGATAATACATGCAGTCATAGGAAGAACAACTGAGAGCTGAGTGTATGCAACTCAGTATCCAATCTAAGTGATTTACTCACCAGTTCATCACACCACATTAAGCTCTGTTGTCAGCTTTGTCTGTCACAACTTACACTTAAAAATAAAAGAAGTAGGAAATACCAGACTTAGTCTAATGTTCTTAAAATATATTTATTTAAGTCTTTATTGCATCTGCATAGTGTTTAAGATAGTGTACTTCCTTTTACTTGTCTGTTCTCATTTTTTTATTTGCTGTTTTCTGATTATAGTATACTGTTATATAAACTTTAAATCATTAGTCTTCAGAAAAAGCTCCATTGCTATTCTTTTTTTTTTTTTTTAAAGATTTTATTCATTTATTTGACAGACAGAGATCACAAGTAGGCAGAGAGGCAGGCAGAGAGAGAGAGAGAGGAGGAAGCAGGCTCCCTGCTGAGCAGAGAGCCCGATGCGGGGCTCGATCCCAGGACCCTAGGATCATGACCCGAGCCGAAGGCAGAGGCTTTAACCCACTGAACCACCCAGGCGCCCCTCCATTGCTATTCTGATGGCAAAACATTAAACTTATATATTGGTTTTTGGTAAATTTACATTTTACTGTTAAAGCTTCCTATCAAAAGCATTCTTTTTGGTTTTAAATTGTACTTCTTGCTCCTTTAATACTTTATATATTTTGTCTTACTACTCCTCTCTGCCTTTCTTGTAAAAATTATTCTTAAGTGTTTAAAGTTTTTCTTGCTGTTATGAATGCACTATTTTTTATACTTTCTGTACCTAAGTGCCAGTTACAAAAACAGAGAACAGATATTACTATATTCCATATTTATTTAATATTGTCTAATTAGAGTGCTTTTGATATATTAACAGTTTTTTCTCTTCCTTTCAGTGTTTATACCAGCTTTTAGATTTTATTGCATTTTAGTTTTTACAAATTTTGCAATTTGATGATAATTGTTATTGTAATAATTGCTAACAAATATTTATGGGCAAGGCACTGTTTTATTATACATTATTTATACATTAATTATTTTTCAAAACAAGTATATGAAATGGATATTGTTGTTGAGTCTAGAGTTTACATGTTTGTCCCCAGCTCACATAGCTAATATTTGTTGTTGGGTTCTGATAAAATCATTCATTATATGTAATTTTTTTCCATTTCCATTTTGCTAGAATTATTTTTTTATCAATGTTTTGTGAATTTGATCAAATGCCTTTTCAGCATCTATTAAATTATTATATAATGTTTCCCTTTTAATTTGTTGATTTTGTCAGTATAATATTGTAGATTTTCTGAATTGAACCGCTCTTGGAATCCAGGAAAGTACCATCCTTGGTAATATTATTTTTACAATATGTTGCTGGATTTTATTTACTTCTGGATTATTTATAAGTTTTATATCTTTATTTAGTAATGAAGTTCCTCTTCCTTTTTTCTTTTTTATAGTTTCTCTTTTGCTATGTTTTCAGGATTAAGATTATTCTGACTTGATTAATTATGGAGACTCCTGTTTTTTCCCTGTGGTCTAGAATAATTTTTCCAAGTTGTAATTTAAGATTAGGTAAAGGTCAGCTGTGTACTTGTTCTATGAGTGGTAACTTCCATACATACTATCAAGGATATCATCCCAACGATCACAGAACAGAAGAACTCACAGATTAAATTAAGATTCTTAAATCATATGGTTTATTAAATCAACTCAAAACACAAAATGAGAAGAAAGGGAACTTGAGATGGAGTAAATTAATGAATTTAGGATAGAATGCAAGTGGGTAGATTACTTTAATCCTAGTCATGCGACATTTACATGTTCTGTCTCTTTCTCTGCCCCATCACCCTTCCCTGTTGATAGTACTATGAGTACCAATATTGAGTAAGGGAATCAGGATGGAGAGGCCAGTGAAACACAGTTGCTTTATTGGAGATGCAACAGCAAGTATACCTGGCCACAGTTAGAGCTAACCAATTATCCTGCTGAATAGTTTTGTTTTTGTCTGAATTTCTTGTGCTGATAAAACCCACAGGGACCAGAATCAGACCATATTGGGTATGACAATTTGGCATATTGAAATTGGTTGGGTGGCAAATTTAAGCCTAACTTAGTTGTCATCCAGAATGTCAAGAACTGTGAGAGGTCTGAAATTTTACCGTATTTGCAAGCTAACAATTTTTTTCTATGAAAATTTCATGGATGCTAGTAGAAAACATGAGACGCCTGGGTCAGAGGCAAAGAATTTTCTTCTAACACAACAAACAGATTATGTGTTTAAATGAGTGAATTGCCCTAAATATTTGTCCCTCAGTTTCATGAGGTGATGTGGGTGGGTGCTATGGACTGAATTATGCTTTCCCTCTTCACCCCCCGGTCATATGTTGAAACCCCAATCCCAGTTGTGACTGTGGGCCTTTAGGAGATAGTTCATAAAATTAGCACTCTAATCCAATAGAAGTTTGGCTTTATACGAAGAGGAGAAGAATGATTGCCACCCTCCCCTCCTTTCTCTTTCTGTATCCATGTGAGGATGATGTGAATGGCAACCATCTGCAAACCAGGTAGAGAACTCTCACCAGGAACCAACTACACTAGCACCTTGACCTAGGACTCCTTAGCCTTCAAAACTGTGAGAAATGTGTTACTGTGGTTTAAGCCAACCAGTCTTTGATACTTTGTTGTGGCAGTCTGAGCTGGCTAACACAAAAATCTTGGGTAGATACTGTCCACCCAGTGAGTTTTCATCCCAGCTGGGCATCCTCAATGTTTGGAAACCCAAAATGTTTATGATGGTCAGTAAAGTTTGTCCCTTGCCCCCAGAGGGTTTATCATTATCTTTATTATACTGGACAGTAAACAAACCTTCCTTGTGCTCCAAGTGAGACACTGTCTCTTCCAAGGCTGTTTGTTGTCCATACAATCTTGAAAAGAGTGTCTGGAACAGAAGGTTAATTATTGCCTCACTCTCAAGACCTGCGGAAAAATCAGCAAACCAAAGCAAAGTTGGCATGGTTATATCTTAAGAGTTGGTCTTTCCATCTTTATCTGAAAGAACCCCTTTTTAAATTCTGTCATACTTCAGTATGTTCTATCTTTAACAAGCCTTAACAGATTTCTAACTTTAAAATTACTGTCCATATTTAGCACCTTTTGAATTCTCTCAGAAGCTATTTTACTCATTATTTCTACTTAACATAGGTTTTGAGTTTTATCTCTATGACATGTTACCATCTTACTATCAGTGGTGATTATTTCTTTTGGTTCTCAACTATCCCATTTGTTTTCTTGTCTTCTAGAGAATTTAATATTCTTAGATGATGTAGCAAATTCATATTACATATATATTCAGAATATTTTTATTTGAGATGTTAGGAGACATTTCTTTTAGGTGCTAGTTATTTATCACAGGGCAATGATACTTAATAGGCTTTTTTTTTTTTTTTCAATTCCTAGGGGAGCTTCCACTTTTTTTTTTTTTTTTAAGATTTTTATTTCTTTATTTGACAGACAGAAATCACAAGTAGGGAGAGAGGCAGACACAGAGAGAGGGGGAGGCAGGCTCCCTGCCAAGCAGAGAGCCTGAGATGTGGGGCTCGATCCCAGGACCCTGGGATCATGATCTGAGCTGAAGGTAAAGGCTTTAACCCACTGAGCCACCCAGGAGCCCCTCCACTTTTTTTTTTTATCTTAAAGTAAGTTCCCTTTAAAGCAAACCAAATAATAAATTCCCAGTTTTTTAGTACTTATGAGAGGTCATTTTAACCTCTCTCTGGGAACAAAAAATTTTGCTAACCTTGATCATGGCTCCACTAAATAACCTTACCAGGAGTTGAGATGCAAAGCTCGCTCCTTTAGTATGTCTAGAGCTCTCTCTCTTACTCAGTTTTGAATGATTGTAGAAGCAAGGAGTGAGAGATGAGGAATTAGTTTTCATTTGAAATGGTTGATCTCATTTATTCATTGAGTATACATATACTGAGTTCTGTAATGTACCAAGTATTCCAGGTATGTCGTTAGGTATGTAGACATATTACTGTGTAGTCAGGGAGACATTTACAAATAAATGGAATTGGTACTAGAGTTGTGATAGTACAAAATAGAGAATGGTTGAATCTGCTTGGAAAGTCAGAGGTGTTATGAAACATTGTCTTGGCCTTTTAGAATGAGGGGAGGAGTTCACCACGGAGGAAATATTATGTAGTGGCTTAGAGTACAATTTTAGAAGCCTGATAGACTTGGCTTACCTCCATACTAGTTATGTGTTTTTGGCTACATCATGTAATATCTGTTAAATGTGTTTCCTCATATATAAGATGGTGAAAATGACATTTTATAGTATCATTTTGGTAACTAACTGAAATAAAGCACTTAACATAATCCTGGCATATAATGGACCCCAGTTAAATTATATTTTGTAATAGCTGTTGCTATTACTGCCTACTGTTACTCTAATACAGCCACCACCACCACCTCTTCTATCAAGCTCATTAAAAGAGATTGCCTTCCAGACTGGAAGACCAGCACATTGGAAGGCATATTAAGCATAGCATGATTTAAGTGTGTATGTTACGTGATATGGTTTGAACATGGGACATGTCTATGAAAATATCCGTACATGATGAGGACTTATTCTAAAGGTGATTTCAGTACATATGACCTAGAGCAGGGTTGTAGGTGCCAGTAGGGAAATCAAAAGGAAATGAGTGCAGGGTTTAGGATGACTCAGGTTTCTTTGTGGTTTACATGATATTTGTGACTCCGTTTACCAAAGTATTCTCCAGTGGACTAATGATAGCTCTTGAGGCAACAAAATAAGTGAATATATGTTGAATTTGAAAATTGAGAAGACATCATGGTAAGTGACTGGATATATGGGTCCAAAACTGACCTCTCCAAGTGGAGGTAATCTAATGTCTCTAATGTCTCATCACTAGAAACCCTTGAATGGTTTCGTATTAGAAATAGTGGTTATAGATGAAATCACTTGGTATAAAATGAGAAGGTGAGAATTCAGCAACCCCACTAAAATCCAAAGGAAGTGAAGTTGGAATGTAGGACCAAAGGAAACTGGTATAGACATTTTTGAGAAATGTAAGTGACAGGTGGGTGTGTTCATGAAAAATTTGTGAAATTGGAAGACTGGAAAAGCGTCTTCTGGTAGTTGGAGATGACATTTAATCCATTTATTTTCTAGAGTATCCACAATAAATCTCAAGACAAAGAAGTTACATAAATATTTAAGTAGAGATTGCCACTTGAATTGTCTTGTCTTGTAATCCTTTTGTCTGGTTTTAATAAATGGGTAATGCTGGCCTAATGGAATGAGTTGGCAATTATTCCCTTCTCTTTAATATTCTAGGAGAGTTTTGTAGAATTGGTACTCTCTTTTTTCTTTTTTCTTTTTTTTTTTAATTTTATTTTTTATAAACATATAATATATTTTTATCCCCAGGGGTACAGGTCTGTGAATCGCCAGGTTTACACACTTCACAGCACTCACCATAGCACATACCCTCCCCAATGTCCATAATCCCACCCCCCCTCTCCCAACCCCCCTCCCCCCATCAACCCTCAGTTTGTTTTGTGAGATTGAGTGTCACTTATGGTTTGTCTACCTCCCAATCCATCTTGTTTCATTTACTCTTCTCCTACCCCCTTAACCCCCCATGTTGCATCTCCTCTCCCTCATATCAGGGAGATCATATGATAGTTGTCTTTCTCCGATTGACTTATTTCACTGAGCATGATACCCTCTAGTTCCATCCACGTCGTCGCAAATGGCAAGATTTCATTTCTTTTGATGGCTGCATAGTTTTCCATTGTGTATATATACCACATCTTCTTTATCCATTCGTCTTTTGATGGACATCTAGGATTTTTCCATAGTTTGGCTATTGTAGACATTGCTGCTATAAACATTCGGGTGCACGTGCCCCTTCGGATCAGTACGTTTGTATCTTTAGGGTAAATACCCAGCAGTGCAATTGCTGGGTCATAGGGTAGTTCTATTTTCAACATTTTGAGGAACCTCCATGCTGTTTTCCAGAGTGGTTGCACCAGCTTGCATTCCCACCAACAGTGTAGGAGGGTTCCCCTTTCTCCGCATCCTCGCCAGCATCTGTCATTTCCTGACTTGTTAATTTTAGCCATTCTGACTGGTGTGAGGTGATATCTCATTGTGGTTTTGATCTGTATTTCCCTGATGCTGAGTGATGTGGAGCACTTTTTCATGTGTCTGTTGGCCATCTGGATGTCTTCTTTGCAGAAATGTCTGTTCATGTCCTCTGCCCATTTCTTGATTGGATTATTTGTTCTTTGGGTGTTGAGTTTGCTAAGTTCTTTATAGATTTTGGACACTAGCCCTTTATCTGATATGTCGTTTGCAAATATCTTCTCCCATTCTGTCAGTTGTCTTTTGGTTTTGTTAACTGTTTCCTTTGCTGTGCAAAAGCTTTTGATCTTGATTAAATCCCAATAGTTCATTTTTGCCCTTGCTTCCTTTGCCTTTGGCAATGTTCCTAGGAAGATGTTGCTGCGGCTGAGGTCGAAGAGGTTGCTGCCTGTGTTCTCCTCAAGGATTTTGATGGATTCCTTTCTCGCATTGAGATCCTTCATCCATTTTGAGTCTATTTTCGTGTGTGGTGTAAGGAAATGATCCAATTTCATTTTTCTGCATGTGGCTGTCCAATTTTCCCAACACCATTTATTGAAGAGGCTGTCTTTTTTCCATTGGACATTCTTTCCTGCTTTGTCAAAGATTAGTTGGCCATAGAGTTGAGGGTCTATTTCTGGGCTCTCTATTCTGTTCCATTGATCTATGTGTCTGCTTTTGTGCCAGTACCATGCTGTCTTGATGATGACAGCTTTGTAACAGACCTTGAAGTCCGGAATTGTGATGCCACCAACTTTGGCTTTCTTTTTCAATATTGCTTTGGCTATTCGAGGTCTTTTCTGGTTCCATATAAATTTTAGGATTATTTGTTCCATTTCTTTGAAAAAAATGGATGGTACTTTGATAGGAATTGCATTAAATGTGTAGATTGCTTTAGGTAGCATAGACATTTTCACAATATTTATTCTTCCAATCCAGGAGCATGGAACATTTTTCCATTTCTTTGTGTCTTCCTCAATTTCTTTCATGAGTACTTTATACTTTTCTGTGTATAGATTCTTAGTCTCTTTGGTTAGGTTTATTCCTAGGTATCTTATAGTTTTGGGTGCAATTGTAAATGGGATTGACTCCTTAATTTCTCTTTCTTCTGTCTTGTTGTTGGTGTAGAGAAATGCAACTGATTTCTGTGCATTGATTTTATATCCTGACACTTTACTGAATTCCTGTACAAGTTCTAGCAGTTTTGGAGTGGAGTCTTTTGGGTTTTCCACATATAGTATCATATCATCTGCAAAGAGTGATAGTTTGACTTCTTCTTTGCCAATTTGGATGCCTTTAATTTCCTTTTGTTGTCTGATTGCTGAGTCTAGGACTTTTAGTACTATGTTGAATAGCAGTGGTGATAACGGACATCCCTGCCGTGATCCTGACTGTAGTGGAAAAGCTTTCAGTTTTTCTCCATTGAGAATGATATTTGCGGTGGGTTTTTCATAGATGGCTTTGATAATATTGAGGTATGTGCCCTCTATCCCTACACTTTGAAGAGTTTTGATCAGGAAGGGATGCTGTACTTTGTCAAATGCTTTTTCAGCATCTATGGAGAGTATCATATGGTTCTTGTTCTTTCTTTTATTAATGTGTTGTATCACATTGATTGATTTGCGGATGTTCAACCAACCTTGCAGCCCTGGAATAAATCCCACTTGGTCGTGGTGAATAATCCTTTTAGTGTACTGTTGAATCCTATTGGCTAGTATTTTGGCGAGAATTTTTGCATCTGTGTTCATCAAGGATATTGGCCTGTAGTTCTCTTTTTTGATGGGATCCTTGTCTGGTTTTGGGATCAAGGTGATGCTGGCCTCATAAAATGAGTTTGGAAGTTTTCCTTCCATTTCTATTTTTTGGAACAGTTTCAGGAGAATAGGAATTAGTTCTTCTTTAAATGTTTGGTAGAATTCCCCCGGGAAGCCGTCTGGCCCTGGGCTTTTGTTTGTTTGGAGATTTTTGATGACTGTTTCAATCTCCTTACTGGTTATGGGTCTGTTCAGGCTTTCTATTTCTTCCTGGTTCAGTTGTGGTAGTTTATGTCTCTAGGAATGCATCCATTTCTTCCAGATTGTCAAATTTGTTGGCGTAGAGTTGCTCATAGTATGTTCTTATAATTGTCTGTATTTCTTTGGTGTTAGTTGTGATCTCTCCTCTTTCATTCATGATTTTATTTATTTGGGTCCTTTCTCTTTTCTTTTTGATAAGTCTGGCCAGGGGTTTATCGATCTTATTAATTCTTTCCAAGAACCAGCTCCTAGTTTCGTTGATTTGTTCTATTGTTTTTTTGGTTTCTATTCCATTGATTTCTGCTCTGATCTTTATGATTTCTCTTCTCCTGCTGGGTTTAGGGTTTCTTTCTTGTTCTTTCTCCAGCTCCTTTAGGTGTAAGGTTAGGTTGTGTACGTGAGACCTTTCTTGTTTCTTGAGAAAGGCTTGTACCACTATATATTTTCCTCTCAGGACTGCCTTTGTTGTGTCCCACAGATTTTGAACCATTGTGTTTTCATTATCATTTGTTTCCATGAATTTTTTCAACTCTTCTTTAATTTCCTGGTTGACCCATTCATTCTTTAGAAGGATGCTGTTTAGTCTCCATGTATTTGGGTTCTTTCCAAATTTCCTCTTGTGATTGAGTTCTAGCTTCAGAGCATTGTGGTCTGAAAATATGCAGGGAATGATTCCAATCTTTTGATAACGGTTGAGACCTGATTTAGGACCAAGAATGTGATCTATTCTGGAGAATGTTCCATGTGCACTAGAGAAGAATGTGTATTCTGTTGCTTTGGGATGAAATGTTCTGAATATATCTGTGATGTCCATCTGGTCCAGTGTGTCATTTAAGGCCTTTATTTCCTTGTTTATCTTTTGCTTGGATGATCTGTCCATTTCAGTGAGGGGGGTGTTAAAGTCCCCTACTATTATTGTATTATTGTTGATGTGTTTCTTTGATTTTGTTATTAATTGGTTTATATAGTTGGCTGCTCCCACGTTAGGGGCATAGATATTTAAAATTGTTAGATCTTCTTGTTGGACAGTTCCTTTGAGTATGATATAGTGTCCTTCCTCATCTCTTATTATAGTCTTTGGCTGAAAATCTAATTGATCTGATATTAGGATTGCCACTCCTGCTTTCTTCTAATGTCCATTAACATGGTAAATTCTTTTTCACCCCCTCACTTTAAATCTGGAGGTGTCTTCGGGTTTAAGATGAGTTTCTTGTAGGCAACATATAGATGGGTTTTGTTTTTTTATCCATTCTGATACCCTGTGTCTTTTGATTGGGGCATTTAGCCCATTAACATTCAGGGTAAGTATTGAGAGATATGAATTTAGTGCCATTGTATTGCCTGTAAGGTGACTGTTATTGTATATTGTCTCTGTTTCTTTCTGATCTACTACTTTTAGGGTCTCTCTTTGCTTAGAGGACCCCTTTCAATATTTCCTGTAGAGGTGGTTTGGTATTTGCAAATTCTTTCAGTTTTTGTTTGTCCTGGAAACTTTTAATCTCTCCTTCTATTTTCAATGATAGCCTAGCTGGATATAGTATTCTTGGCTGCATGTTTTTCTCATTTAGTACTCTGAATATAACATGCCAGCTCTTTCTGGCCTGCCAGGTCTCTGTGGATAAGTCTGCTGCCAATCTAATATTTTTACCATTGTATGTTACAGACTTCTTTTCCCGGGCTGCTTTCAGGATCTTCTCTTTGTCACTAAGACTTGTACATTTTACTATTAGGTGACGGGGTGTGGACCTATTCTTATTGATTTTGAGGGGGGTTCTCTGAACCTCCTGGATTTTGATGCTTGTTCCCTTTGCCATATTGGGGAAATTCTCTCCAATAATTCTCTCCAATATACCTTCTGCTCCCCTCTCTGTTTCCTCTTCTTCTGGAATCCCAATTATTCTAATGTTGTTTCGTCTTATGGTGTCACTTATCTCTCGAATTCTCCCCTCATGGTCCAGTAGCTGTTTGTCCCTCTTTTGCTCAGCTTCTTTATTCTCTGTCATTTGGTCTTCTATATCGCTAATTCTTTCTTCTGCCTCATTTATCCTAGCAGTGAGAGCCTCCATTTTTGATTGCACCTCATTAATAGCTTTTTTGATTTCAACTTGGTTAGATTTTAGTTCTTTTATTTCTCCAGAAAGGGCTTTTATATCTCCCGAGAGGGTTTCTCTAATATCTTCCATGCCTTTTTCGAGCCCGGCTAGAACCTTGAGAATCGTCATTCTGAACTCTAGATCTGACATATTACCAATGTCTGTATTGATTAGGTCCCTAGCCTTTGGTACTGCCTCTTGTTCTTTTTTTTTGTGGTGAATTTTTCCGCCTTGTCATTTTGTCCAGATAAGAGTATATGAAGGAGCAAGTAAAATACTAAAAGGGTGGCAACAACCCCAGGAAAATATGCTTTAGCCAAATCAGAAGAGATCCCAAATCGTGAGGGGG